>NC_039363.1:77691914-77991914 GCF_003573695.1 Papaver somniferum
GAAATAAGTAAAGTGAATATTACAGACAGTGAAAATGACCATACTACCCTTACTGGAAATAAGTGCAATAAATATTATGGAATCTGTCAAAATGACTAGACTACCCTTATGAAAAATAAGTAAAGTAAATATTACAGACAATGAAAATGACTATTTTACCCTTACTAGAAATAAGTGCAATAAATATTATGGAGACTGTCAAAATGACCAGACTATCCTTATCGGAAATAAGTTAAGTGAATATTACAGACAGTGAAAATGACCATAATACCCTTACTGAAAATAAGTGCAATAAATATTATGGATACTGTGAAAATGACCAGATCACCCTTTTCGGATATGAGTAAAGTAAATATTACAGTCTGTGAAAATGACCATTTTACCCTTAGGGGAAATAAGTGCAATAAATGTTATAGAGAATGTGAAAATGACCAGATTACACCTATCGAAAATAAGTAAAGTAAATATCACTGACAGTGAAAATGACCAAATTACCCTTACTAGAAATTAGTGTAATAAATATCATGGTGACAAAGAAAATGACCAGACTACCCTTATCGGAAATAAGTTAAGTAAATATTATAGAGTGTGAAAATGACCATTTTACCCTTACGGTCGTAAGGGTAAAATGGTCATTTTCACAGTTTCCATAATATTTACTGCATTTATTTCCAATAAGGGTAATATGGTCATTTTCAAACTCTGTAATATTTACTTTACTTATTTACGATAAGGATAGTCTACTCATTTTCACAGTCTCCATAATATTTATTGCACTAATTTCCATTAATGGTAATATGGTCATTTTTACAATTTGTGATATTTACTTTACTCATTTCCGATAAGGGTAGTCTGGTCATTTTCACAGTCTCCATAACATTTATTACACTTATTTCCACTAAGGTAAAATGGTCATTTTCACAGACTATAATATTTACTTTACTTACTTTGATAAGGGCAGTTCAGTCATTTTTTTAGTATTCATGGTATTTGTTGCAATAGTTTCCAGTAAGGGTAATATGGTCATTTTCACAGTCTGAAATATTAATTTTACTTGTTTTTAATAGGGGTAGTCATGTCATTTTCACAATATTGCACTAATTTTCAGTAAGGGTAATATGGTCATTTTCACAGTTTGTAATATTTGCTTTACTTATTTCCGATAAGGATAGTCTGGTCACTTTCACAGTCTCCATAATATTTATTGCACTAATTTCCATTAAGGGTAATATAGTCATTTTAATAGTTTGTAATATTTACTTTTCTTATTTTCGATAAGGGCAGTTTGGTCATTTATACAGTCTCCATAACATTTATTAACCTTATTTTCCGTAAGGGTAAATTGATCATTTTCATAGACTATAATATGTACTTGTATTTTTTTGATAAGGGCAGTTTGGTCATTTTATAGTCTCTATGATGTTTATCGCATTAATTTCTAGTAATGGTAATATGGTCATTTTCACAGTCTGAAACATTTACTTTACTTATTTTTAATAAGGATATTCTGGTCATTTTCACACTATCAATAATATTTATTGCACTAATTCCCAGTAAGGGTAATATGGTCATTTTCGCAGTCTGTAATATTTACTTTACATATTTCCAATAAGGGTATTCTGGTCATTTTCACAGTCTCCATAATATTTATTGCATATGTTTCCAATAAGGGTAAAGTGGTCATTTACATAGTATGTAATATTTACTTTACTTATTTTTAATAAGGGTAGTTTGGTAATTTTCATAGTCTCCACGATATTTGTTACACTTATTTCCAGTAAGGGTAATATTGTCATTTTCAGTCTGTAATATTTACTTTACTTATTTTTGATAAGGGTGGTTTGGTATTTTCATAGTCTCCATGATATTTATTGCATTTATTTCCAGTAAGGGTAATATGGTCATTTTCACAGTCTGTAATATTTACTTTACTTATTTCTGATAAGGGTAGTCTGGTCATTTTCATAGTCTCCAGAAAATGTTTTTACCCTTATTTCCAGTAAGGGTAAAATAGTAATTTTCATAGTATGTAATATTAACTTTACTTATTTTTGATAAGGGTAGTTTGGTCATTTTCATAGTCTCCATGATATTTATTGCACTTATTTCTAGTAAGGGTAATATAGTCATTTTCGTAGTCTCCATGATATTTATTGCACTTATTTCTTGCAAGGGTAATATGGTCATTATCACAGTAAGGGTAATATGGTCGTTTTGAAAATGTGTAATATTTCCTTTACTTATTTTTGATAAGGTAGTCTGGTCATTTTCACAGTCTCCATGATATTTATTGCACTTATTTCTCATAAGGGTAAAATGGTCATTTTCACAGTCTGTAATATTTATTTTACTTATTTCTTATAAGGGTTGTATGGTTACTTTCACAATCTGTAATATTTACTTTACTTATTTCCGATAAGGGTAGTCTGGTCATTTTGACAGTGTCCATAATATTTATTGCACTAATTTCCATTAAGGGTAATATGGTCATTTTCATAGTATGTAATATTTACTTCACTTATTTCTTATAAGGATAGTCTGGTCATTTTCACACTCTACATAATATTTTGTTGCACTTTTTTCCATTAATGGTAATATGGTCATTTTAACAGTATGTAATATTTATTTTACTTATTTCCGATAAGGGTAGTTTGATCATTTTCACAATCTTCAAAATTTTTATTGCACTTATTCCGACAAGGGTAGTCTGATAATTTTCACTGTCTTCGGAAGAAGTAGATATGTCAAAGTCAAATTTATATAAAGTCATGACTTGTTGACTTGGTCTTGATTCTGTTTTCTAATATTAAGAAAATTAAAAAGAAAAAGAAAAATGTATTTTGATTTATAAAAATGAAATATAATTGTTAGTTTGTACAAATGTGGGAAAATTAGTGACAGGTAAAATTCGAAGTGTTATAATTTTCCTAGCGTTTTTAGGGGGCACTCAAAAGGAATTAGGGGCCACCTTTTTATTCCCATCCATTGAAGGAGGTTAAGGGATGTCTTAAAAATAAAAAATTGTCTATATTGTCCTTCACCTTTATACTAAATCTAAACCTATATCCTTTATTTTCATAATCATATCATTCCACTTCTTCTTCTCTTTTCCACCCATTGAAATTTTTTTCCATCATTTTAATTTTGATTGAAAACAAAGATCATCGATCAAACAAATGTTATGATTGATTGTTTAAAATTAAAACCCAAAATTCATAAACCTTAAAGTTGAAACTTAGAACATCAAAAAAAAAGGAGTTCAACAAACAAAACGAATAGATGATAGTAGTTGTGATTCAAAATTAGGATTTGATTACTTGAAATCAAAAATTTGATCCGAAAATTTTCTTGGATTTACAGTAGCAGAAACATAATCGGTAGATAACTATCTATTTTACCTACCGATTATGGTTGATGTTCTTGGATTTACACTAGCAGAAACATAATCGGTAGATAATAATCTACTTTACCTACCGATTATGGTTGATATTCTTCGTTTCTTAAGAACATCAACCATAATCGGTAGGTAAATTGATCGATATCTAACGATTATTCTTGATTCTAAAAATTAAATTTCTCTGTACAAAAAGTTACGCACAATCGATAGATAATGAACACCATTAACTACCGATTGTGAAAGTAGAAAATTTTGAAACTTTTGTTAAGTTTTGAAAATTTGAATTTGAGGCCATGAACGCAATCAGCAGATAATAAGCATCACTTATTAACACAATTCACTTCCGATTATGGTAGTACTAAAATTCGAAAATTTAGTATATTCGGAGGTTAAAGTAACACAGTTTACTACCGATTATGGTAGTACCAAAGTTCGAAAATTTTAGGATTTTGGCAAAATCATATTTTGGGGCCAATATACATTTGGAAGTCAAATTTACTACCGATTATGGTAGTACTAATATTCGAAAATTGAATATATTCGGAGGTTAAAGTAACACACTTTACTACCGATTATGGTAGTACCAAAATTTGAAAATTTTAAGATTTTGCAAAATCATATTTTGGGGCCAATATACATTCGGAAATCAAATTTACTACCGATTATGGTAGTACTAATATTCGAAAATTGAGTATATTCGGAGGTTAAAGTAACACACTTTACTACCGATTATGGTAGTACCAAAGTTCGAAAATTTTAGGATTTTGGCAAAATCTCATTTTGGGGCCAATATACGTTCGGAAGTTAAATTTACTACCGATCATGGTAGTGCTAAAATTCGAAAATTTAGTATATTTGAAGGTTAAAGTAACACACTTTACTACCGATTATGGTAATACCAAAGTTCGAAAATTTTAGGATTTTGGCAAAATCTCATTTTCAGGACAATATACATTCGAAGTCAAATTTACTACCGATTATGGTAGTACTAAGATTCAAAAAATGAATATATTCGGAGGCTAAAGTAACACAATTTACTACCGATTATGGTTGTACCAAAGTTCGAAAATTTAAGGATTTTGGCAAAATATCATTTTGGGGCAAATATACATTCGGAAGTTAAAGTAACACACTTTACTACCGATTATGGTTGCACCAAAGTCGAAAATTAAAGGATTTTGGAAAAATCTCATTTTGGGACCAATATACATTCAGAAGTTAAAGTAACACACTTTACTACCGATTATGGTTGTACCAAAGTTCGAAAAAGCAAAAAAAAAAAAAAAAAATCCCTCAAATTTTTTTATCACCCGAATCCTGCTCAAACTACCGAATATTGAAGGGTAATTTTGTCATTATGAAATATGGGAGATAAGGGGTGAACACAATTTAGGATTGGGTGACCTTTTTTGTTTTATTGTTGGCCCCTAATTCCTTTTGAGTGGCCCCTAAAAACGCTAGGATAATTTTGGGGTTATTTTAGATATGGTGAAATATTTGGGTGAAATCATCACTTTGAATTATAATTGTGATTGTCTGTAAAATTGTCAACAAATATTATTGTGACTAATAAAAGAATTTAATATTCAAGGAAACACGAATTGGTCCTAAGAATAATATATCAGAGAGAGTTTAGTCCAATTGACCTAGTCAATTATCTGTTTGGTCCTATTTGGTAATATAAATTATAGTTTGGTCCTAAAAATTATAGTTTGGTCCTAGGGTGATGTCATGGATGATGTAAATGTCATCTTGTAGTGGCAGAAATATCCTTTTGGGACCATTACATCATCCATGACGTCACCATATGATATATATAGTCAATTATCAAGAGAGAAGATATTATTTTCAGATTTATTTTCTCCCACCTCCATATTTTCAGATCTACTTTCTCTCTCCTCTTTTTTCTTCTCCTGCTGCTGCATAAACAATGAAGATTGTGTGAGTTCTAGGGTTTTGATTTTGCAGAGATGATGAATACGATTTGCAGAGATGATAAACGTCATGAGTATATCAAGATGATGAACAAGACGACGATTTTTTGACAAAGATTTTGTGTTTTCTCCCTGTTTTGATGCTGTTTGTGGTTGAAGATGATGATGAGCACGATGAAGATGATGAAAACGATGAAGATTTATGTTCTTCTTCGTCACTGTTGCTTCTACTGTTGAAGATGATGAATTTGATGAAGTTAATTTTTGAAATGAACTCTGTTTTTCTCCCTATTTTGATGTTGTTGTGGTTGAAGATGATGATGAAAACGACGAAGATTTATGTTCTTCTTCGTCACTGCTGCTGAAACTGTTGAAGATGATGAATTTGATGAACTTCATTCTTGAAATGAACTCTGTTTTCTTTAGAAGATGATGATGCAAACGAATGAAGATGATGAAGATCTTGATTTTGATGATAAAGATCTTGTTATTGACGATGATAAAGATGACGATGATTTTGATTTTGATGTTGAAGATCTTGATTTTGTTGTTGAAGATCTTTGTTACTGATGTTTGCTGCTCGTGTTAAAGATGAATTTCTGCTGCTGTTGAAGACGATGATGTTTTGTTGCTGCTGCTGTTGAAGATGAAGAAGAAGATGAAGTTGATGATGTTGCAGTTCATTTTTACGAATGAACTCTATTTTTATCAGGAGTTCATTTCTGGAATGAACTCTGGTTTATGTAGGTTTTTTTCAGCAGTTCATTCTGATGAATGAACTCTGGTTTGTATAGGTTTTTATCAGGAGTTCATTTCTGGAATGAACTCTGGTTTATATGTTTTTTTATCAGGAGTTCATTTTCTGGAATGAAGTCTGCTTTATATGGATTTTTATCAGGAGTTCATTTCTGGAATGAACTCTGTTTTTTTTTTAGGTTTTTATATAAAGTTCATTTTTGGAATGAACTCTGGTTTTTTAGGTTTTTATATGGAGTTCATTTCTGGGATGAACTCTGTTTTTTTAGGTTTTTATATGGAGTTCATTTCTGGAATGAACTCTGTTTTTTTAGGTGATTTCTGAAAAAAAAAGTAGAAATTAACAAGAGTTCATTTTGAAGAATGAACTGCTACAAAAAAAAAACTAACACGGAAGGGTATTTTTGTCCAGTTAAATATTTTTAAATAATTATGGACCAAACAATAAAGGCGTTTGACCAAAGGACTAAACAGACATGGGCCCACCTAAAAAAGAACCAAACGATATTTTTTCCTTTAATATTCCTAATTATTATCACGAATACAAAATTTAATAACAGTTATAACTGTTGCAGGACTTATCACAGGTGTTACTGTGACTGAAAAATAAACTGTGACAGGCTGCACTGTTACAAAATCCTGGTTTTGGTGTAATTACAAGTACAGTAAAACTTCTTTAAAATAATAACCTTGGGATCAAAAAAATTATTATTTTAACGAGAAGAAATTTAACCTGTGCAAGCCTAGTTGGGACTAATTTTTTTTATTATTTTAGAGAGATTATTATTTTGATGAGTATTATTTTAAGAAAATTTTACTTGGTGACCCACATCGGTCCCCCTAACCAATATGGATTAGGATGCTCTTTGTCTTCCAAACCTAGAGTTTTGGATAAACCATTGGTTACCGGATTTTCTTCACTACCACTCTCGACAATAACACAACATAGTTTTCCATTGACTATTACTGGGATTCTAAATAATTTTTTCATTTGATCACCATCAGTATTATGGATAGAAAAAGAACGATGCACAACAAAAATCCTACCCAACTGTTCTGCCATGGGACGACAACGAACATAAACACGCAAACCCTTAGTAAATAGCTCAGAGCGAAGAAAAAACTCACTCTGAATACCAGCTGATAAGGCACAAGGAAGCAGTTGAAACAATCGACCATGCAGAGAAACCACTCCGATAAACACACCAATATCAACTTCAATCTATGAGGTTAACACAAGCAAAAGTAAACTCGATCAACTGATTAATACTCTCAAAAAGTAAAGCGATAACTTTAGTAGTCTACATATAACTGAGCTATTTACTAACCAAGCTAGAAAGAAAATAAGATAGTCTAGGGTTTTCATAGAAATCCTCACAGGCTAAACTGAAGCGAAAATATGGACTCCCGTCCAAGACCCGTGAATGAAAAAAACTAGCCTTACACTAGATACGTCTCGTATTATGATCCGTCTTTTTTTTATCACTGTGAATCTATCATTTTCGCCCAGTTATTCCAAGTAGCCCCCAATTGCAGGTTCTTAACGATGTCAAAGTTGGGTTTCAGCTAAATGGCACGTACAAACACAAGAAATTTGTTCGGGATGTTGATTGCGTGAATGGTTTTGTTTTGAAAATCAAAACTTATTTTGTCACCACAAAAACCAGGTTAATGATATGCCCTTCACAGGTTGGCAACAAACTTTACCTGCCATTAGAATTTAACCAAAACCACTATTTGTTAGCGTATCACTGCCTTCCACAGAGGCACAAACCCGCAAGAGTCAGAGACATGTTTGACCTTCCTCACTTTCTCACTCTTATGTGTCACCAATTGAGTTTTGTTTCCTTTTTCTCTTATTCAAAGTCAATAATATTTCTGATGCAAATAGACAAAATTATGATAGAATAGTTTACGGGAGGAAACTCAATCAAGAAAATGTATATTATATAAATATTTGGCGCGGCTTGATTGGATCTAAGAAAATCACCGCTTTCTTAAATACACGTAATAATACAGGTCGACCCACTTACAGCTATCAATATCGGTGTGTGGCGTGTACTGATATGTTCCTTGTTTCCTCACATTTTATTTCATTTTTTTTCTGTAAGATATCCTAAGTTGCTGCTTATGATGTTCGCTTGATAATGACCCATTATGTTTTTCTAACTAGTGTTTCCACTTTAACTTTGAGCTTTAATTATTAATTTAATACCAATAATTATCAGTAACATGATACGTGTATTAATCAAAATTTTAATAAAACAAAATGGAATCGCCGATCATAAAAAAGGTGAAACGGAATCAGAATTATTCACGTCGTGTCTGGATGTTAAGTGTTAGAAATTCATGGGCCTAACTAATTTCGAAAACCGGCTTGCAGAGTTAGGGTTGTCCATGGCTTATTAAGCATGGAACCTAGGTTGTCTTAGGCGATGTGGTACTATTTAACACCCTCCCTCAACGACTAGGGATACACTGAACTGATGGGTATGATAGTGGCTGACTGGGCTACACTAACAGGTATGATACGAAAGCCGCTGACTGGGCTACACTGATGGGTGGTACGGAAACCACAAACACACGGATGGACATGGGTGCGTTGAGAGGGGTCTGGCTCTGATACCATGATGAACTTGAGCATAGAGATTCTAATGTAGTTGTGAGAATAATTCTCTGTATATTCATTGATAGGCAAAAGCCTGATTTACACTAGTTTACACAACTAGATAAGACAAATGAAAAATACACCTAAGAACTAGATAAGGCAAATAAAAGATACACCTAACAAATAACAAACACAATAATATCAAGATATATCATATCTTTACCATATCTTAACATTAACCAAAACAAAATTTTGATTGATTCATGTTGTCACATTTTGCTTGATCGGGTATATAATTCTAATGGACACTTGAGCTAGAAAAGAAAAAAAGAGTGATTTAGGAAAATAAGCTGACATATTCCATATTTTTTTTATAAGCTGTATTCCATATCAATGAAGATTGGCGTCTTCTGTAAAATTGTAAGACTAAAGTCGGCATTAAAGCAAAAGTGTAAAAGCATCATTCCGTCAACGAATTCCCTTTTTGGTTACACGTGTTACGGGACACCAAATCCTTAGATCTGCCAACCAACGTATTGTGAAGCGAAAATGTCTGTGTACAGAAATGTTGTAGAAGACGCAAACATAAAGATCTCATTTGTACATGTTTACAATTTTGTGAATGATAATAATCTGTGTTTTCTCATATGACATGAAGACGAATTGTCCCTTAAAAACACGACTGTTACAGGGGTACCAATCCAGTGGCCAAGAATGCTTCTTTTCACATGGAGTAATCCCTAACAATTTGGTACCCCGTAACAATGTTGCCTAGTACAGTATAGTCATGTCAGTATTCCGTCAGTACTTGCATAATTCAAGGACGGCCGACTTGGGTGCTCTTATTTCAATTTGAAAGGCGTACTAGATTAATCAGCAATAGTTTCTCATGGAATGTCAATCCCAATTAGGTCCACAGCTTTCTACTTAACATTAACAGAAAAAACCACCTCATCAAGGCTATTTAAGTCAATATCTCACTCTTAAACAATCACCTCCCGCTATTTATAACCAGTTACTAAAGTTCCCACTTTTTCTCATAATTCCCCCTCCCCCACTAGTTAAATCTCCCCTCCTTCTCTGTTTCTCATCAAATCAAATCAAATCACAGAGAGAAATATCAAAAAATGGGTGACGAAGAGAGACAAGTTTTAATAAATCATAGTAATGAAAATAAAAAAGAAATAAAATTTACAAGATCAGCATCAAATGCAGGAGACGAACTAAAGAGTTTTAGATCATGTTTAAGATGGATGTGTGTAGATCAATCTGATCCATTAAGAGCTGGTTTATCATGGTCATTATTTTTCTTGTTAGGAATTGCTGTTCCAATATTATCTCATTCTTTCTTAGCTTGTAAAGATTGTGATGCTACTCATCATAGACCTTATGATGCTAATGTTCAATTATCTTTATCTGCTGTTGCTGCTCTTTCTTTTATTTGTCTGTCTAAATTTAATCGAAAATATGGTCTTCGGAGATTTCTATTCCTCGATAAACTTTGTGGGGAAAGCGAAAGGGTTCGCCAAGGTTACCATTTTCAACTCCAGGTATGTCGCTATTTCTCTGAAAATACTAGCTTATGTCAAATTAAGCAACAAATTTTTTATGTATGTTTATTTCCGGGTAGTTTGCTCTAGAATTTTTATTAATTATTTGGGTTAATATTAACAGAGCAATTTCTAGAGAAAAAAAAAGGTTTTCCATAGCTTTCTTTCTTTCCACGGTTGACTTTCCACGGTTTCAGATTGACTGTTTTGTATTCTCGCATATACACGTAGCAAAACATTAAATTTTAGCCGTCAAAACTGTATAAGGTCAAATTAGGAAGTAGTCCTGTTCTCTAAAAATGTTTAGTTCAAGTTCGTGATGTTAATCATATGACTTGCAGAGATCAATGAAGCTATTGGCTTGCTTTGTTCTGCCATGCTTTGCTGCTGAGTGTTCTTACAAGGTATGGTGGTACAGCTCAGGGGCGAGTCAAATTCCATTCCTTGGCAACGTTTATCTAAGCGATGCAACAGCGTGCATTTTGGAACTGTTTTCATGGCTGTATCGAACAACCATATTTTTCCTAGTGTGTGTCTTATACCGTTTGATATGTTACCTCCAAATACTGAGACTGCAAGACTTCACTAAGGTTTTTCAAGAGGAATCAGAGGTAGAATCCGTGTTGAAGGAACACCTTAGGATTAGAAGGCAACTGACTGTCATAAGTCATCGGTACCGTGGATTCATCATGTTGGCCTTAGCGTTTGTCACTGCCAGTCAATTTGCAGCTTTGCTCAGCACTACTCGAACAAACGCCAATCTTAACATCTTCATGGCTGGAGAGCTTGCTGTAAGTGACAATTACTATTTCATTCGTAGTTCATATATATATATCACAGTATATGTATTCATACGTATGCATCGGTTATGGCCTGCTAAATTGATCTTCTGTTTATGCATGTGCAGCTATGTTCGATGACATTAATGGCAGGGGTTTTCATACTACTGCGTAGTGCCACAAAAATCACACATAAGGCGCAATCCATAACGAGTTTGGCTGCCAAATGGCACATTTGTGCAACTTTAGATTCATTTGAAGGTATCAATGGTGAGACACCAAGGGCTCCGATCTCAACATGTGGACAACAAAGGGTGTCCACTGTTTTTGCCGGTAGTTCTGGTGAATCGGACGAAGAAAGCGTAGATGGAGATGATCACGAAACAAAAATCATACTTCCAAGTTATACGCATACCATTTGTTTCCAGAAAAGACAAGCTTTAGGTATGATACATATATACATCCATAACTTTACAATTTCATTAAATTGATTTTTTTTTACATTAGTTTTGCTCAGATATACTAATTTAATGCACGATTTTGCAGTGACTTATTTCGAGAACAATCGAGCAGGGATAACGGTGTTCGGATTCATGTTGGATAGGACATTGTTGCACACAATTTTTGGGATAAGTTTGTCCTTGGTTCTATGGTTGCTCGGAAAGACTATTGGAATTTCATAAATTCTTTGCTAGAGCAGCTAGAAATGAAGGAAGAAATCAGAAGATGAACAATACATATGTATCATTCTGTAAATTAGATTTTATGAGGCATTATTTATGTTGTGTGATTGAGTTTACGTGGGTTTGTAAGTTACTACAATTACTTTTTGCTCTAAATCTTTGTATATTTCACTATAATGTTTCTGATGTTAGTGAAAGAAGTTTTATTTGTGGGAGTTGATTATCTATGGATTTTGGAAGCTTTAGAGCGTCCACGGTGGGAGAGTAAATCCAAATATTTGGTCTTTTGAACAGACGTAGTGGAACGTATTATCGATCAAATTTTGATCAACGACTAAAACCCAGAGTATATTTGGTCTGGGACCAAGACTAAATCCAAATATAGTCGAGCGTTGGTATACTTCACCTCCCACCACCAGGCGGACATATAATGCACGTCCCACATCAGGCGGACGTATATTCCACGCCCCACATCAGGTGTTGGTATAGTCTACGCTCCACATGGGGCGTACGTAAAGTCTACGCCCCATTTTTTTTTTTTTTTTTAGAATCTACCCAATCAGGTGTTGGTATAGTCTACGCCCCACACCAGGCGAACGTATAATGTACGTCTGACCAAATTTAGTCTTTCCACCGTAGCGTCACACACCATACTAAACCTAAAATTTGATCTTTTTTTCCCTCTTTGGTCTTTGGTTATACTCGCACCACTGCAGTTGCTCTTAGAGCGTCTCCAATCACGATTAAAATCCCAGACTATACTCGTATTTAGTCTGGTAATCAAGCATAGTATAGTCTGGAATTTCTAGGATGTGGGAATTATATAATTGTCTCTTCTTTTCATGGGATTCACAAATACCTTTATGACATAACAAATATATCCCTTTCAATCCAAAGCCCATTAGGGGTCCATTAAGGATTCCGCAAGATTACAATATATCCTTCATATATATTTATTATTCTAAAACCAAAAATCAGCTATCAACGGAAAGAAAAACAGAACAAGAGAGAGAGAGAAGCCGATCTTTCGTCAGCTGAAATCCGAAGAAAAAAAAATTTGAAAAATTTTCTGTGAAATCTAGAGTTTCAATCACCAGAAAATCATCTTCTTCTTCTTCTACTAAATCTATGTTCATCAATTTTATCATTCGACTGTTTAAATCTGAGATCTGAACTAAGTTTCTTCATCAACAACAGAACCAACAGAAAATTCTCGATATGTTTTTCTGCAACAAATTAATTGGTAATGGTGATTCGTGATTGAAGATGAGTAGAAATTCATATGATATTTGCATGTTCGATTTGATGTTTCTAAATCTTCATCTTTGATTTCAGTTTATTCGTATTTTCTGTTGCAGAGATCGTGATTTTGGAAGCTTGATTCTGTGTTTTTGATTCTACTGGATTGATTGGTTCATTTACGTATTATTTGAATTCGAGACCGTTATTCATTTCTTAAAAAGGTATTTATTCAATTTTTCAATCTTCTGTTTTTGATTTTGAATTTCTGTTGTTTTACTTAGATCGAATCATGATTCAATGTTAGGTTTATAATTCATGAGTTTAGGTTCAATGTACTTTGCATGAACCGGTTCTCGTTTTGAATTATTCTGGAGAATTTCATAGTGTGGATGAATAATTAGGAGAATTATTTGGATAATTCTGAGTGTTGAAGAATTATTTTGAGAATATTGAGCGTTGGTGAATCAGTTTTGGTATAATTAGAAGTTAGAAGTTAGTGTAATCAATTAGAAGTTGGAAGTTAGTGTTGATAAACTCAGTTTACATATCTAACGTTCGACATTGTATAAATTTCACGAGGGGAGACAACCCCCGAGTGATGTGCGACATAATTTGTCGCTTAGGTTAGGTTTAGGCTTTTTGTTATGGTTGCAGTGAATTTTTTAACATGGAACATGTATGTTCATGTAGTATTTCATGTTGCAGGTTCACATTTGCACCGATTGCATACTAATCCGATGCGAAGTAACATATATGATGTTGTTTATGCTGTTTTTTTGGTTGTTGACGTAGATTTTTCATTGTTGACACTGAAAATAACCTGGAATTTTTTTCGATTATGGTTGTTGATAGCTGTTTTATTGGATCAACATTGGTTGTTGGATCAACTTTCATTGTTGATGCAAATAAACTGGATAATTTTCTGATTATGGTTGTTGACAGATGTCTTTATTGGATCAACATTGGTTGTTGACAGATTATGGTGTCAACATTGATTTGTTGATCCCAAATTTTGTTTTTATTTTTATGTTCTATTAGTTTTGTTGATCCATTATTATTGTTGCAGAACAAAGATGGCAGTTGCAGAGTTCACTTTATCCAATTTGACCGTATCGCATGTTGTTTCAGAATCAACTACTGTCAGCGAGATGATTAGTGTGGTGAAACAATACTGGCCTTATGTCCCTGAAGACCTCGTAATTTTTGGTTACACTGTAGATAAATTTCACATGTGATTAGTCACGATTTGGAGTTGAGGTTTTCCATTTACTACTGCATCTCGAAAGGGATTGATGTGTTGAAGTTTAACATTCAGTTTAAGATTCGTGTTGATTCCGTTCCTCCTTCTTCGTCATCATCAAGTTTTGTTTCAAACATCGAGGTGGTTGTTGTAGAAGATTTGACGGATGATTCATATTTGATCAAAAGGGTCTCCAAGAAGTCAGATGCTTGAGCCAACATCTTAACTGGAGTAGGGAGGGATTTTGAAAGTGTTAAAGATTGTTGTGATACTTTTAAGAAGTATGAATTTCAGAGTGGTTACAAAACTCACATACGTAAGAGTGACAA
The DNA here is from genome assembly GCF_003573695.1 of Papaver somniferum. Lineage (NCBI taxonomy): Eukaryota > Viridiplantae > Streptophyta > Magnoliopsida > Ranunculales > Papaveraceae > Papaver > Papaver somniferum. The sequence continues at coordinate 77,706,433 of NC_039363.1, forward strand.
GAAACGCTACATTGTGGAGCGTAATAACAAGAAAAGTCAAAATTGTAGCTTGAGGTTTCATGCATCTCTCGTTTCCAATACTAAAGGTGTGTTTCAGTGCAAGACGTTTCTCGGAGAGCATTCATGTGATTTAGCTTCTTCTGATCCAGCAAAAGTCAGGATGACGAAGTCTTTTCTGAAGGATATCTTAATAGATGAATTTAGAGCATCAAAGAAGAAGAAGATTGCAGCCGACGTCAAAGATCTGCTCCATCTGGAATATGATATTGATCTCACGTATAGTCAGGCATACCATGGTTTACAGTTCACTAAAGAGTGTCTTTGGGATGATTATTAGAGCACTGCTCGGTCGAATTCGCAAGCGTTGCTATCTCAAGCTTGTTTGTCAATGTTAGTGATCAAAACTATAAGTCTTCGTTTCTAGTCTACTTATACTGATGTCTCGGACTATGATAGATTGTGCAGTTGATCATTAGACTTCACGACGTTCATCAACTGAAGACAAAGAACTACTAAAACGAGTTTGTGGAACTTCATCAACAAAAGGTATGTGGAGACTAAAACTCATCTATCACTTGGAAAGTCCATTTCTACTCTATCTCCTATATTGAGACATAATACGTATTACTAAATGGTTTTCGATTATGCACATTTGAGATTTCGAGCTGAGTTTAACTCGCTTACATATTTCTCAAAATATGTGTTGGTACTTGGTAAGCTTTCGCTTCAACCAAGTTCATATTATATTCTTGAAGAAAGTAAAAAGATGATCATATTAAAATCGACGAATAACATCTTCCATGGTTTGTGTGATACAATCATTTGGTGTAAACTTGAAATGTTTCGTTATGATTATTTCAATAACTTGAGAATTGCTTTGATGCTAATAGTGTGTGAAAACGGCTATTGTCATCCTCTAAGAAAGTTTCGATGATTGAAATAAGAGTTTAGAACACTTAACCAACATTGGATTATAAATATGTTGTGCACTCTTGCATATATGTGATCCATGTCCGGGAACCATAGTATGCATACCCGTATGCGTACCTGTTGGTTTGAGAAAGTCCGGGAACCTAAGTGCGGGTACCCGTACACATACTGGCGTAAGTTTATAACCGGAAATTTCTGCTGGGTTTGGAGGTATGCGTACCCGTTCGCATACTGGCGAAAACCAAACTTGGTTCGGCTATTCAAGTATGCGTACCCGTTTGCATACTTGAATGGTTAAAGTTCTAAAATCGGTTACGATATGATCAAATACATTTGTATAATAAGAGATGCATTCTTTGCAAATCGTGGCTATAATGTTCATGAATTGATTCGAGTGAATCAAACTGATTTTGCTTTAATTGTGTTCTTGTATACTTCTATGAGAATATAGCAATTGAAAAACTCTTTAACTAGTTTCATTTGAGTCATTTGAACTAGTTATGGTTAAGATGAATAAGGTTGATATGAGAGTGTTCATATATCTAACCTCGGTTATCTACGGTTGAGCCAACATGGTGTACACGTTTAGGTACGGTTACATAAACCTAAATGAGGGTACATTTCATTTGTGTATAACAAGCTAAGTTCGATCTAACGGTTGAAAGATATTATCTTGAATCTAATCAGGATTTCATCTAACAGTGAATATTGAATGCTTTGTTACCAAGGTAACTAAGATTGCAAACCCTGATTTGAAAACTATATAAAGGAGAACTCTAGCAACTGGGAACCTAATCCCCACACCTCCTATGTGATACTAGTTGAGACTAGATTCCATTCTCCATTAACCTTAGGTTTTTCACGAAACCCTGTAGGTTAACGACTTGGAGACTTCATTGGGATTGTGAAGCCAGACCCAACTATTTTCTTTGTAGTTGCGTGTTCTAATCTTAGTTTTACTATCATGATTGAGTATTATCTTTGCTAAGATTTGCTTGAGATTTATCTCCGATAGGTAAGATTAAAAGTAGTCACAAACATCTTCGTCTCATCGTTTGTGATTCCATAATATCTTGTTTCGTTAATCGATTAAGATTATTGTGAGGTGATTGATATTTCTAGGTTGTTCTTCGGAAATATAAGTCCGGTATATCAATTGGTTTCTGTTCACCTTGATTTATTCAAAATACAGAACAAAACTCGCAGGTATTTCTATGGGAGACAGATTTATCTATTATAATAGACTTTTCTGTGTGAGACAGATTTGTTTATCAAGTCTTCGACTTTGGGTCGTAGCAACTCTTGGTTGTGGGTGAGATCAGCTAAGGGAATCAAGTGCGTAGAATCCTGCTGGGGTTCAGAGATGTATGGAGCGTAACTGTACCTTGATCAGTGTGAGATTGATTAGGGCTCAACTACATTCCAGTCTGAAGTTCATTGGTAGTAGGCTAGTGTTTGTAGCGTCTTAATACAGTGTGGTGTTCAAAGATGGACTAGGTCCCGGGGTTTTTCATCATTTGCGGTTTTCCTCGCTAACAAAATTCTGGTGTCTGTGTTATTTCTTTTCCGCATTATATTTTGTTATATAATTGAATATCACAGGTTGTGCGTTGAATCGATCAATTGGTAAATCCAACCTTTGGTTGTTGATTGAAATTGATTGATCCTTGAACATTGGTCTTTGGTACCGTTCAAGTTATTTCTCTTATATTCAATCGTGCTCGCAAATTCCTATTTGCTGATTGCATATTGAATTGAGAAATTGAGATACAACTCTTGGATATACTTTTCTTGAGATTGAGTCTGACTGTCTAGTTGATTCTCTCAAAAGTATATTGGAGTTTGTCCATACAGGTTGCTAACCGAAATATTGGGTGTGGTTGTTAGACCCCCGCTTTTTCAGTGATGACATCAAGTCCTATTCAGACTTTGTTTGGTATAAAGAATCAATTGAACGTTATAATCCTGGAAGCGTTGTAAAGTTTGAGTATAATGGTGCAACGAAGCAGTTCCAAAGGTTTTTTGTAGCTTTCGAAGCTTCCATTACTGGTTTCAATAATTATTATCGTCTGATGTTATTTACTGATTGTACTTTTCTCACTGGGAAGTTTAAGGGCGGTCTTATGGTTGCTTGCGGGAAAACTGGTAATCAAGGTATGATTTTTATTTTTATTTTCTCTTTTTTAATTATTAAGTATTTCAACTTTCGTTGTTGAATTCACAATATAGTCTGATATGTACCTGGATTTCAATTCTATGGATCACATAACTTTTGTTCATCCCATAATTATTGTTGTTGATCCCATAACTTTTGTTGTTGATCCATTATTTCAATTGTTGATCCATAACTTTTTTGTTGATCCCATTTTTTTGTATCAAGTTTTGTTGTTGGTCCATAATTTCAATTGTTCATCCCATAACTTCTGTTGTTGATCCCATAATTCCAGTTGTTGATTACATAACTTTTTGTTGTTGATCCCATAATTCTTGTTGTTGATTCCATAATTTTTGTTGTTTACCCCATAACTTGTTCATGGATTTCAGTTTCTATGGGTCACTTTTTGAATCTTTGGTTTTTTTTTTGTATTTTGTAGAAATCTATCCAGTTGCATTTGGAATTGTACCTTGCGAAAATTGTGATAGTTGGGAATGGTTCTTAACCAATTTGAAGGGTATTATCAGTGAAGATCGTCCACTTACCATCATATCAGACCGTGGAGATGGCCTTTTGAAGCATGTCCCTGTGATCTTCCCAAAGGATCATCATTCGTACAGTTTGTACCACATGAAAGGGAATATTCCTGTTCCAAAGGGAAAGAGTAGGCAAACTGTTGTGAAGTTGTTTGAAGAGTGCTACACTGAGTTAACAAAAGAGAAATTTTATGCTGCTACAAAGAGTATGAGCAATCTGAAGCTGGATTCAGTTATTGATTGGATGGTAAAGATTTCATTCCAGAACTGGGCTGCTCATGCATATCTAAGAGAAATGTTTGGTGAGAACACATCGAGCATTGATGAGAGTTTTAACAACGTGATTAAGTATGATAAGCGGCTTCCAGCACTTGGCTTATCGATTATATTTGTGCTAAGGTAATGGAGCATAACTACAAGAGGTTGGTGGAGTCTAGTAAGTGGACTGCAAAGCTTACTCCCCGGATGCAGGCTAGGCTCAACAAGAGGGTGACTGACTGCCGTCTTTACAAGTTCTGAAGATAAAGTGATAAAGTTTTTTAGATCATTTCACCTACTGGAAAGCACACAGTCGACTTGGATGCTGAGACATGCACTTGCAATTGGTGGCAGAAGCATAGTTTCCCTTGCACCCACTCGATGAAAGCGTTGCAGATTGGGGAAGATGAACCTTACAAGCACATCATTTCGTATTATACAGCGAGTACTATAGAGGTATGTATGCTCGTCCTATCTATCCTATTCCCGACAGTGAAAGGCCGCCTAATATTGATGAGGAAGGTTATGTCTTGCCTCCCAATGGTGGTCGAGCGTCAGCTGGAAGGCCAACTACTTCAAGGTACAGGGGTTGTCGAGAAAAATTTTGCAAGAAAAGGAAGTGTGGTCAGTGTGGGAGACTTGCCTTCCATAACCGTCGTAGATGTCACAGAGCTCCTTTGGCTCCTCGTGCAACAGTGTTCCGCAAGGAGTCTAATTCCAGGATGATCAACTTTTTGAGGAAGATGTTGTTCTGAAGTTTTTGTGAATGCTTTCCTATTTTCTGAACTTTTTTTTGTAAACTTTTTATGTTAGTTCTTGGATGATCAACTTGGATGTTAGTTCTTTTTATGCTTTCCTATTTTTCTTGTTGGATTTGTCGTGTATTTAATGACATACATTCTATTTTATTTGTTTATGAATGTCATCAGTTTATCAGTTTGCAAGTTCCAGGTTTACTTGTTTTTTACAGGAAAAAGTACTATGTAAACAGTATCAACATATCATTATTGATCCAAATCATGGGATCAACTTCCATTGTTGATCCCCCTTTACCGGATCAACTTCCATTGTTGATGCTTAATGAAAAGAAAAATATTGCATGGTTTTATCTTGATATACAAGTTAACTCCATTATCTGTGCATACTTGCAATCTTTAATATTAACATTCATTCACTTGATAGGAAACCAATCACTTATTCATCAATTATTTTTTTGACCCATTGATTTTTGGGATCAACTCCCATTGTTGATCCTATTCATGGATCAACTTCCACTGTTGATGCTCAATAAAAAGAAAAAAGTTGCATGGTTTTATCTGTATATACAAGTTAACTCCATTGGATGTGCATACCTGGAATCTTTGTAGATAACAAACATTCATTCACTTGATAACAAACCATTCATTCAATATTTTATAGTTGGATAGAAATCAGTAAACCAAACTAATACTAATATTAATTCATAACAAACAATTACTAAATATATCATCCAAATTGTTTAAGAACATAAACAGACCTTCAGACATTTCTTTACAGTAAATAAGATGTATTTTCAAACTACCTTCCAATGAGCAGACCTACATTTACACCTAAGATGTTTCTTTTGTCAGAGCATGAACAATATGTTGCACTAATCTAATGGTTCAACAGAGTTTTTCAAATTGATTATTTCTTCAACCGAGTCGGTAAGTGGTTGTGCTTCCTTAATCTCTTCGAATGAGCCGGTAAGTTGTTGTACTTCCTTATCTTCTTCAGGTGTGTTAGTAATTTCTAAAACTTGTTTCCATGCATCAAATTCCCCCAACATCCTGGCATCCATCTTCACTCTCTTCCTGTTTATCTTGTTATGGTATTCGACGCTCTTATCATCTAGATCCAAGCAGTGTCCACGTTTCACCAAACACTTCATGAATAAGAAAATGTGGATTGCACAGTCCAACCCTTTTTGTTGTGGTACAGGGTAGTGGTCAAAATATGTACTTATTGGTCCACCTGTCTCAACATCTTTTTTTCCCATTTTGTTCAGGATATCAGTAAATGGTTATACCATGACAGAGTATGTTCATTGTATCCTTTATTGTGATATATGGTGTTGAAAATTGACCATCTTCCACCTATTAACCCAAGCAGCACCCAATGGAATGGTCACTTTTTCTTTTCCTAGAGGCTCATTGGTACGGTCAGGAACGTGCCATCGCCATTCACTGTGTAATTCTCCCTTACCTGAGCTGTAATCCCACATTCCTCCACTTTCGTGGCATCTTTGGTAGCTACTGCGCCCCTCAACAGTTGATGCATCATATTCTTGACATTAGTTTGTTTTTGATATTAGATAACAACAAGTATACTTGAACCATCCCTAGCACACTAAATTGTTTCATCTCACCTAAATAAGATTTCAACTACGATAATATAGACCTAAATAAGTTGATGTAACAAGTTATTGAAAAGACAGATTAAGAGTTTTTGTTACTTACATAAGCATTTGTAGACAGAATCAAGTGCTTCTTCCCGTAGTAGTTCGGCTTAGTTGTATCTTGCATCTTTGATTGCAGCATGTTGATGTAGTAATCAACAATCTCGTTGTTAATGTTTTGGTCATCCATTAGATCTTGGATATGCTTTCCATAGATGATCTCTTCCTTGTCATTGTTGAAATAAAAGCTACATGCTCTCTCACTGCATTTTTTAAATGAAAGTATTATTATCATGACATAACATATTAGAAATTCTAACTGTAACTTTGATTACAATCGTTTTTTCGAAGATGTTCCATGGCATCAACTTTTATTGTATACACCTATAAATAAACAAGCAAGTTGTTACAGAGTTACATACCTTTCTGTCGCTTTCTCAAAGAATGGACGAAGGACCTTTTCTTCTTCCTCGGTGCAGGATTTCCAGAGTTTGAGTTTTTCTGGCTTCATAAGCTTTGTTGGCTCAGGTGGCGTCACATCAATGTAATCGTCGAGGTCAATTATTATCGGTTCTTCAGAACCTCTGCCCTTCTTCTTCTTCTTTCACGTAGTATTGATTCAAAGTTGTGGTCCAATTGAACTTTGGAGAGGATAACAATACTATGTTCTTGTACAACAACCATTGAGTATAGTGATTTTTTCATTCTAACAAATCTCTTTTTGAGTATCATCATAATTTGTTATCGCTGCGATCTTCAACAACAAAGGTGCTGAACGAACACATGCAAAACCATAGAAGAACTTAAAGTACGAAGAATTCAAGAGCTTTTTGAGATGAAATATTATTTTATTTTAATCAATATGTATTGAATAGGTTTGTCACTAAAATTGACAAATGGGGAGATTGCTAGAGCAATGCTCAGTTGAACGCACAAGTTTTGTTATCTCAAGCTTGTTGTCAATGTTTGTTAAACAAAACTATATCTTGATTTCTAGTCTACTAAGTCAAGTGTCGGACTAGGTTTAGAATTTGGTAGTTGAGTACAAGACATCACCCTCGAAGACTAAAGATCAACGAAGACATTTGGATAATTTCATCAACAAGGTGTGCGAGGATTTAACTATTCTATTTACTCATGATCTTACCATTCAATCATTTTGATACTATGTCATATGACTTCTAGTAGATTTATTGCAAATAAGAAACTTCAAGTCAAGCTTTGTTATTAAACATCCGAAATATGATTCAAGTATTGGATGTTCAAATGTCCTTAACAATAGTGGTTCGATTGTTCAAGAATTAACTTTTGGATAAATTGAAAATTTCTCAAGTAATGATTTTATCATTTGGGAATGTTTCAAACATCAAAAGACAGAATTCAGAACTTCTGATATTTTGACTCAGGGTAGGTTGGTGAATCATCTCGAAAACCATAGATATCCGAGTTTCTGAAATACAGGAAGGTTGGCGAACCAGTTCGCAAACCATAACTTCAGAACGGGACAGTTCATGAACCTAGTTAATGAAGTGTGGTGATCTAAATTCTTAATATTGGTGTAAAAAGCTAAGTAGTTGGAGAACCCGGTTCATGAACTGTAGCACCCTGACTTGTGAACTATTGCTTTACGGTTCACGAATCATTTCACGAATGGTCCCAGTAAACATTAGAAAATACTTAAAGACTTATTTTTCAAGTATGTTTAGCATTACTATGACTCTCATAAACACCTCTATGATATCATCGATCACTAAAACACTTGTGTATATGCATCGCAATTAAATTCTTAAGTGTTTAAATGAACATCAAATTGCTTATAGTTCATACGGCATATTTGCCAAAGAACGATCATTATACATGATTCTGTATCTGGACCACTGTGTATATTCTTCTATGTGATTCCAAGACTAATTCTCACATGCTTACTTAAAACCATAATTAGAGCTTCATCTAAACAGAGAGAATGTTTGCTTGAATCTCAAGTTATCTTAGCTTGAATTTTAAGCAACCCTCAGTCTTGAACATATATAAATAGAGATGCTCTTTCAACTGAGAAACTCAGTCCCTGACACTTTGTGTCCTAGTTGATAGATTGAGTCGCCCTTTATTGACCTAGGTTCATCTAACAAACATAATTATGTCTACGACTAAAATATTTCTTTTTGGGGATTCGTGAAGCCAAGTCCAGCTATCTTTTATCTTGATAGTTAGTGTATCTTGATCTCGCTGTTCTGTTATTGAGGTTTTCGTAATCTCTTTCGGGAAATATAAATAGAAATTGCAAAGTTCTCATCGTCTCAGACTTTGTGATTCCTCAAGATAGATATCTGAAAATGTATCTTAATTGTTTAGTTCAAGATTGTTCTTGGGAGGTGGTTAAAGATCTAGGCTTCTCAGCTAACTGAGTATAAGTGTTCCGGATTATAGATAAATACTGAGTTAATATGAATTAAATAAAATTGAGCCGTTAATTTAATGATTATGATTTTAATTTAATGATTTAATAATAATTTTATTATTAATGAAAATATTTCTAAAAATATAAAATAAATTATTAAGATGCTCACACATTCGTCGATGAATAATTTAGGATAACATTGGTTTATCATCCAAAAAATCCGCTTAATTTCTCACATCCTAATTAAAAGGAAAATCTATTTCGAAGGTTTTTATTTGTTATTATTGAATTTTCATTGTCAACTAATTCCATAAACCTTTGAAACACATTGTCAAAGTGGTTAAACTCAAATTTCCATCGCTTGCAACTAATATCCATGATCGAATATGAGCAACATCTCCTCCTCGAGTAAAGCGAGTACTAACCATTTCGATGTAGAGATGGTATATGTTGAATTCTATGAGATTGATTATTTAGAGAGGATTAGTTACTAGTTGTAGGATAATGAACAATTGGGTGACCTAGATAGTGCTGAACAACGGAGACAAAGTCGTTGGCGATAGAAACATGACCGAATGGTATAGTGGCCACCAAAAGATGGAGTCTCTATCATTCGGTAGAAACTATACTACGACTGTCTAGTATATTTTTCACCTTGCCAGTTATGTTTCGCACTTTTCCATAACGATAGTGGGGAAAAATTAACAAATTCCCCTCTATGTTATACCCATACTCCTGGAAACTTCACCACCCGATCAGCACGAAGAAAACATAATCCACATATAAATGACCCAGCAAACATAATCCACGTATAAATGACCCAGCTAGGTGGAAAAGGCCCTCGTGCAAGTCAAATGTAACACTAAAGGGAGTTGATTAATTCCTCTGACCCGCTAAAGAACTAGGATAGAGATTCCACCCTTCAATATTACTATGCAAGACTTTAGTTTTTAGTACCGACTCTTTTAGACCTCGTTTAACCACTCAGACATCTATCCAACTCCATTACTTACTATTGGAATACATACAATTTGCATGCATTGTTTGATAATGAAACTGTAGACAAAATCATTAATATTAGAATTCCCAAGTGAGGAAGTGAGAGATTGAGATGGAAACCTAACAAAAATGGTTTGTTTACTGTCAAATCAGCTTACAGGGTGGTAAATGATGTAGGAAATGATGCAGTGGACAGTGTTATCCAGTTAAACTTTCCTTGATTAAACTTTTGGAATGCAAAATTGCCTCCAAAGATTCTTCACTTTTTACGGAAATGTGTTCACAATTATTTAAGTGTAAATGAAATATTAGCTAAGCATGTTCAGAACATAGATGATATTTGTCCCTTATGTAAAGCTGAACCGGAATCTTTAGACCATTTATCAATTTTCTTATAACCAGAACTATATGGTTTGCTCTATAAAGTAACTTTGCAGGCATAATTGGAGGAAGAACTCTAAAAACTTGGATTGAAAGTTGGTTTGTTGGTCCCATTAATATGATTGACTTATATCGCAGGTACAATATTATGGAACATCTGGAAAGCTAGATGTTCCATTGTTTAACAAAAATTGATTTGCAGGTTACCAGGTTAGTGAGTCAGATTCAAAAAGAACTTAGTGAGTGGAATGAGCACCTAAACCGATAGGCTGCTCATCTGACAGTACCTAGAGTGGAAGTTAGATGGACTACCCCTAGAACTGGATTTCACAAAGTCAATTTTGATGCTTCTTTCCTAAAAGTTAATAAATCAATGGGCATATGTCTAATCATGGTTGATGATGCAAGTATTTTTGAAGGAGCATGGAACAAGCCTGGAATATCTGAAGATGAGGAACAAGCTGAAGCGTTGGCAGCTTATGAAGCTATAAAATGAACAAGGAATAACAATGTTCGGCACCTATACTTAGAGGTGATTCTCTTAATAGGCAATAAAAGGTGTAATAGACAATGTTGGATGGACTAACAACTCCATCATTTTAGATTGTTTAGATTTGTTTAAAAGTTTTACAAGCTAGGATTGTACTCATGTACCAAGAGATACAAATTCTGTGGCAGACACTCTTTAGATAGAATTATTAGTAATGATATTTTCTAGGGACTGAGTCGCCTGTGTGGCTTAAGAATCTCAAAGATTCGAACTGATTCGAAGTAATGAAATCTATCCTTTCCTATTAAAAAAACTATTGGATTTGATCCCCTCTTACTATTAGATTTGAACCAATGACTCTTGTGGTATGAATAACGGCTGATTCAAGTAGGTACCTACTAACAACTAACAAGTAAGCGAGTCAACCCTCACCAGAGGTAGATCTTTGGATCATCCAGCCACTGTATATTGGCTTTTGGCGGCGACCATTATAAAGAGGCTTGGGTAATCTCCATTCCTAAGACAATGTTGTTTGTCAGCTGTAGGGGACCGACACTTACAATTAGTTCCTTAACTTACTTTCTAGGTACATCGGTTTTCTCAGTTATATGTCTATGAAACGTTTGAAGCCAGGTTTCCCCCTCCTACTAGTTACACTTACTCAGTTGTAAACCTAGCCTGAATCACCAATTCAATTGATATCAAATTAACTTCAACAACATCAAAAACCCCAAACATGATGAATACACGAATGAATTGGAAGTTTAGGAGTAAGATCAGAGATAGATTCGTCTCTGGGATTTCATTAATTTCCAGAAACTTTTCTTTTGTTTCAAATACAAGTGTAGCGGACATGGCAGCTAAAGATGGTGAGCTTAGAGTTTTTATAGTTTCTGGAGAAGTTTCAGGAGATACTATTGGTTCTCGCCTTATGTCTTCTCTCAAAACACTCTCTCCTTCGCCTCTCCGTTTTGCTGGTGTTGGAGGGTAACCTAGAACTTTCAACTTATTTACTCCCTTATAATCTCTGAAATTTAAGTTATTCTGCTATTTCGTTTGATTTCAGAAAAACTATTATTGATTCAGGTCATTGATGTCTAAAGAGGGGTTGAAATCTTTGTTTCCAATGGAAGATATAGCTGTAATGGGCATTTGGGAACTGTTACCACATTTAAATAAAATTAGGGTGAGACGGAAATATGATTTTGCTTTCTGTACTTGCTAAGGTCTCAAATTAATGTCCTTCGCCTCCATGAAGAGGTTATTTTCTTCACCAGATGAAAGGAATCGACTCTAATTCGCTTCATCTACTGGAATCTGGAAGAACAGGGTAGGTTGAAGGATGCAACAGATGCAGCCGTTTCTTTTCATCCTCATGTTGTCGTAACTGTCGACTCCAAAGGCTTCTCATTTCGTCTCCTAAAGCAATTGCACGGTAATGTCAACGAGAACCACCTCTAACTTGAAGGTGCAAATTTCTTTTACCTGAGTACTGAGGGAAGACAATAAAATCTTGTGTGCAGCTAAATTTAATCAGCAAGGTCTGGATAGACCATTACACATCCATTATGTAGCTCCATCGTTCTGGGCTTGGAAAGGTGGTGAAGCAAGACTGAAAGGGCTTGCAGAGTTTGTAGACCATGTAATGTGTATTCTTCCGTTCGAGGAAGAAGTTTGCAGATCAAATGGACTTGATGCAACCTTTGTTGGCCATCCCATATTGGAAGATGCGTTATGCTCGCCTTCGGTATGAACCACTTCTCCTCAAAGAGTTTGTTGACAGATGAACACTCCCCATCAAGTACTTCGTTCTGTCAATTTCTAATGGTTCCGCCACACAATAGTTTATCTCACTCAACTGATGGAAGTAACTAACTCCTCAGAAGTATCTTGTTATATAGGGATGTAATACTCCACCAAATGAATGGAAGATGCACGGTGATGCTGAAGGCTTTCGAAGGAAATATGGATTATCTTCAGGTAATATATATATGTTATGAAAATACAGGAGTTATTGTACATCTATGATTCTAACCTTTCGAAACAATTTACCTGTAAATGATAGATCCAACTTTTTCTGACGTGTTTGTTGGTATTCAAAGGAGCCACAATCATTTCTGTGCTTCCTGGAAGCAGATTACAAGAGGTTTCTCGTATGATGCCTATATTCTCTGACACTATGGAGCTAGTTAAGGATTCCTTCCCTGAGCTTACAACAGTTATTCCAGTCGCACCACATCAGCAAGTTGAGGAGTACATAAGTGCTGCCATCAAGACATGGCCTGTTTCCACCATTCTGATATCCGGGGGTTCCCCGCAGTTGAAATATGATGCATTCAGTGTACGTCTGTGCTTGAAATATGGTTTGGTTCAATTGGTTAAATCTTTTGTACTATGCATTATATGGTTCTTACGAGGTGGATTAAAACTGTTGCAGGCAAGTATTGCTGCATTAAGTACCTCCGGCACCGCCGCTCTGGAGTTACAACTTGCTCGGTTACCCTGTGTTGTTGCCTATCGAGCTCATTTTCTAACGGAATGGTTCATCTGGTACAAAGCAATCATACCCTACATTTCCCTCCCTAATATTTTGTTGAACTCTGCTATTATTCCTGAAGCTCTCTTTCATCGATGCACGCCTACTAATGTAGCCGCATTTCTCAAGTAAGTTTGCCTTGCAATCTTCTCTTGATAAAGTATCTGATTTAAATATGCAAGTGCATTGAGATTGCCAATGTGGGTTTACTTCACTGCAGGCAAGTGATTAATGTAGAAGCCATGCGGGAAAAGCAGATATTTGCTGCTGAACAGGTTCTTAGACTACTATATACTCGAAGAAGAAATTTAGGTCCAGAAGAAGTGACAACAAAATTTGATTATTACACCCCAAGTATGACTGCAGCATCCACCATATTGTTCTCCGCAAAAAGGAGCAGGTCATAAAATGTAAATCCGAATTCCCTTTTGTGGTTGTAAGATTGATGAAAGAAGATAAACTTATTATACTTCCTCAAATCAAAATTTTCATTGCCCAATCTCTTGTTCTTAGCTGTTACAAATAATATGTTCGATTTTTAACATTATCGTGTATGCGCTACAATGTGCACGCTCACCGGTAAACTTGAATAACTGGATGGCATGAATCATCCCAGAAGGATGGATAGGACATAATCTGAATAATACTTGTGTAAACAAACTGTAAACTAAAAAGCAATAAAAGGGTGTCAGAAACTTTAATATCATTTTGAAGCAAGGTGTGCAGCATACATAAGCCTGCAGTGCCGAGGCCTACAAAAAGTTCAAGAATTCGAAAGATTTCACGAAGAACTCCTTAGTTTTGTTTTGATCCATGATTCCAAGGATTGCAGCTCGTCATTGCTAACTGAATGGCCAAGACCAGGGTAAGCCTACAAGTAACATATATATAAGTCCCGGCATGTTAAGTCAAACCGAATGGAATGTAAAGTGCGGCATATCTTACCTTAAATTCACAGCGTATGCCATTTTGTTCAAGGAATGGAGGGCCAGCTTGTCCAGCTTCGAATAAGACCGTTCCATCGGCGAGACCATGGGACCATAGAATAGGTGTCTGCACATATATTTAAATCTCAGACAACTAACTCATGTGATTTCTTACAAAAGCTAATTCAAACGAAAAGAAAAAGATAAACTCTTAAATCGAACAACCATCTGTAGAATCATTAAAAGCAGGACAGCTGAAGTCTTCAACTGCGTTACAAGATAAGTACCTTCTTCGCACTTGGTGAGAAGCGTTCAATGACAGACGAACCAAAAGGTACCCATCCACTGAAGACAGCACCTCCACCTAGAGTTTTTGGGTACAGTAATACACTAGCTAAAGTCAAAGCACCTGCCAACCGATGCAGCTAGTAAGAACCACATTTTAGAGAGAAAGTACAAGAATGTAGCTGTTCTTGAAGATCAAAGTTAATACCCCCTTGGCTGAATCCACAAATGAATATGTTCTCGGAATTTGTGCCAGCAGCGACCTCCTTATCTATAATCGCGTGCACTTTTTGAACTGCTTTTAGCACTCCACTATCATCTTTCGGAGATGTCTGGTGCAGCAAAAGCATTGAGATTCACATTATTTTAGTTGAATGAAGCAACAAATCATCTTATGGGAGGATATTGTCCAAATAAAAGTCAAAACACAAAGATATCAAAAACAGTTGTAAGGAATAGCTTACAGCACTGATTGGTATCTCATGGATGTCAAACCAAGATGGCATCACAGCACCATCTACAAAAAAGAAGCACATAAATAAATAATACATTCGGTGATACCAGAATGAAAATAACTTCGCTTTCTCTTTATGAACTCAGAATTTTCTCCCACAGCTTTGGTTAATATGCTTGATAGATATCGTAAGAAATCTAGTACAACCCAAATGTAGGTACATCAGTGCTTCAATTTCCCTCTCTGAAACTCACTATTGTATTCTAAGCCAACCAAAATCTCTTTCTAGCAAATGCAGATCCTCTTTTCATACCCAAGATTATGTTTAACTTAATCAGCCCTACCAAAATTAAAAAAGAATGATTCTGGCGCAATTAGAATCAAACGAAAGCATTTCTTTCCCTAGACTCTAACTAGAATCGAACTGCCACATTTCAAATCAAAACTTCAAATACGACTAACAGTTATAGGAACCCTAACAACCCATTTATTAAACTAATTAAGGTAAAAAAAGAACAAGAATCGACAAATATGAACAAATGAAATTACTAAAACCGAACCTCAATCCAAAATCAAATCTTCATGGGGAAACAAACAATCAAGTAAGACGAATACCCAGTACTCAAATTCCACATTACAAATTCACTAAGTAAAAAAAAGAACAAAAGCTTGATGGAAATTAGTCAATGTCTTACTGTTACAGGAAACAGGATTCGGAGAAGCAGAAGGAAACAACCACTTAGTATTTCTGAATTCAGGAGAAGTGAAGAATGATCTGATGGGTTCATTCGCAGGACCTGAATCACCTAATCCATGAAGCCATAAAATAAAGCTTCGAGCCATAGTAGTCGTAGTATTTTCTTGTTGAATCTTCAACGGAGATGATGACGGTGGTGACGATGAAGGTGATGGTTGGAAGTAGACGATGAAGAGAGAAGTAATTGTGAATGTAATGATGAGAAGAAAAAATGGTTTCAGAAACTGAAATAATATATTTCTCATGACTGATTCATTACTGCTAGTTTAATTGCAGAAAAAAAGATTATAGCCAAGGATGACTCAAAACTTTCCTCGCTTTGATCACAATACCTAGTGTATCCCTATGTCCGGTCGGGCAATGATCTGCGTTACACTGTTGCAGGCCAAGTCAGTATCTGACAATATTGCGCGATACTGCATAGACTCTCAAGTGCTAAGAATGGCATAATCCTGTAGCGTCAGTGAAGCGCAAAGGTAGCGCTACAGTGTAAAGACGTTTAACTAAGTAATGAAGCTTATTAGCCGACACAATGAAGTTTCATTGAGGGAAAGGCAAGACAAAGCCAAAATGACAAGATGCGACATGCGATGTTGGCATTAAGGCATATCCATGGAATTGGGTTGGCCCAAACTCAAGGATGATGCAATAAGGTAGAGTAGGCCAAGAGTTGGTCTATGCATTAGTTCAAGGCAGGGCCAAAGCTTAAACAGTGCAAACAAACTAGCAATGCAAGAGTGGCATTGTTATTGTCAAGCAAATTGGCTAAGTGAAGCATGTGATGCATGAATAACTAGAATGAGCTTAAGGAGTTGGCCTTGATGATTGAAGTACAAGGATTGTTCTTGCATTAGCTTAGAACAAGAAGTAGGCGTGGCCAAGGTGGATGTGCATTGGATCAAGGCTAAATTCAGTAAAGCGCAACATTAGTGCAATACAAATCAAATGACGGTTAGGAGTTGGTTACGAGCTTCACAAGCATGTCAATGACGCGAGTGATAAGCACGGTATGTGCTACATTTTATACCCATTTTATATTAGCTAAGACTCGATATTTTGACTAATAACTCTATTTTAATGCTTTTGTAGAAAGTACAGATGAATTCCGATAATCCGGAGAATAATGGCTAAATAGAAGCTAAATGGTGTTTGCGATCAAAATCTCCAAAATTACTCACTGCTTCTTTATCATGGGAAGCCAAGTTACTATGCTTCCGCACAATTCACCCACCTTGCGGCTAGATGATGGTAGAGTGGGAAAGTCACTTGCAAGTCCACTAAGATCTAAAGAAGTGTGCACGTGAGCTGCTGAGGTCAAGAGGAGTAAACTCTATCTTGGTGTACACTAGGCATATTTATCCTTCATTGTTTATGTCGAGTTTTCTACAAGAGATTCAAATGGAAATTCCATTTCTCTTCTTCACGAGTCCCATACGTCTCCAACAACAACAGCGACTAGCAGATGTAGTCAAACCGAGATGGAGACGTCAAGATTGAACAGGGAAAGAAACATCTGGGGGTAATGGCTTCTCTGTTTCCCACAGTGGGATCACAATTGATGTGAGCCGCTATATTAGTCAGTGGTGTTGAAGATCAGTTCAGGCCTGCAGAAATAAATGGAGAAAGTGTTGCTGTAGCCGGAGGCAGGAAAGCATTGGCTAGATGGACTTGGAGTCTACTGTGGTGCAGTTTGGAGGCTGAGTGATGTATTCGGAGTTGGCTAGTGACCTGAGATGAATGGAAATTGCGTTCGAGTTCGATACCGAAATCAGAATCATCAGCTCCTCTTGAAGTTGAAGGGAAATGTCAGTTGTATTTGAAGGTTTGGGTCTTATTCCATCTGGGATTTCAAGAAACAAACCGTGAGCTTGTCTGCTACAGAAAGTGGAGATGACTGGTTTTACATGGGATGTTTGATGTGAAAGGAGATGATTAATGGCAAGCAGCAACAATGGCAGTCGACAGTTAAGAAAGGCGCTGGTGGAATTTTGGTTCAAAGTGAAGTAAGGATCTGTGTGTTTTCCCACAACGACTGCACTGAGAACTTGGAGATGGACTGAGGTTGCAGCAACAAAAGTTCTCTGTGGTGTGAAGTTAGATGGCTAGAGGATCGGATAGAATAGTAATTGGTAGCGAGAATCGAAGTAGTTGGTGCTGTGGATTTAATGACAATAAGAATGAATATCTGGTGGCGTTTGGGTTGCTTTATAAATTGCAGTATATTTATTGTTGGTTTCCCAACCTACCAAGTTTTTGGCGCCGTTGCCGGGGAGTGGCTGCAAAATACTCTCTGATTGATATCTTTTTGTACATAATTTTATTTTGTTTTTCTTTTAGATTTCTTTTGGTTCTTTTTACGCATTTTATTTGATTTTTTTTAGGTACCTTAGCCTGAAGTGTTGTGGGCGAAAAGAAATTATGAACTCGCAAGGATTTTGCAAGAGCCACTCGGAAGATTTATTAGAGGTTTGCTTAGCTCATTTTGGGTATGATTTTGATGATGATAGTTTTATTTGTGAAGTCAATGCCTTGTTAGACTCCACGCCGTTGTTAGACACCAATAAATGGAAGCCCAAACTAGAACCTCTAGTTTTGCCCGAGCTTCGACTAGTTCCATCAGTCGAGGAAGCTCCGACTTTGACCCTTAAGCTATCAAGTTATGATTGTTTTCATATTGGAGATATTATTAATGAAACTGTTGTTTCTGAGAATGGGTCAATTAGTCATGATATTATTGCGCCATTGAGCCTTTGTTCCACGGATGAATTTGAGCCAATATCTGTTTGTATGTCTGATTTTGTTGAATTTGAACCAATATCCGTCGAAGTTATTACCGCTGATTTAGAGCCTGATTTAAGGCATGCACCTCAGCAAGAAACTATTGAACAATTTATATCTCATTGTGTGAATGATTTACATTTTCGGACAGTACATGACTTGATTACTAAAGATTATTTTATAAGGGGAATGGATTCACATATTTTTGGATGAATATAGTATTTGCAGCTGCATATTTTCAGCCGACCGGACTAGTTGGGATGATCCTCAACTTTTCAGACTCTATATATATGATTGGATATCTACTTTGGGGTACCAGCCCCACCTTGTTTCAGAACATTCTACTGACAGCAGGGAAACAAATACATTTCACTTCTTGGAGGCATCCCATGCTCATGCAACACGGTAATATCTTTCCTTATCTCTTTTGCTTCAAATGGTAACAGTTTTTCCTTGTTCGTGCTTTTAATTTTATCTTTAGAACATTGAGGAGAATGTTAGATTTAAGTTTGGGGGTATGGGAGAAACTTTTTAGTTGCATTAATAAACTCCAGAGCCTAGAAATTTATGTTTATTAAGGATGACACTAACCAACCTAAGTGGATGGAAGCATTTTGATTGTAAAAGTTGAGGAACCAATCTGATTAGATGGCAATATCTAGAAGAGTCTATTCATAAAAGCACAGAGCTCAGGTGTTAGAAATAACATGATAGTTTCACCATATCTCGTTGAGTCCTTTTCACTTCTATTTTTATTTTGTTTTTAAACTATGTTTCTCTAAGTGATAGGTGGGGCCCACGATTCAAGTTGTTACCAATGCTAGGGTGAATTAGAGTGATTGAGATACCATGAAAAAATAAAATAAAATTGAGACCAGACCATTTGACCAAAAGGAACAAATTCAATAAAGTCGACCACTGGTACCCTTGTATATGCCAGTTGTGTTGACCTAGAGTTAGGTTATCGACCACTGGTTCCCTTGTATATGCAAGTGTGTTGATATTAGTCAGACTAGTATCTCAATCCATTAGGATAGGTTCATTTTGGCGGAGGCCTTCAGACAGATATGGGAAACGCCGTTCACTTAGTAAACATCAAAACCATCTATGTTTTTCTATATCCATCTTCTTGATCTATCCATGTGATTAGTTTTTGACTCCGGATATTGATGTCCATAGTGCAACTATCTGAGTACAGCTCTGTCACTTATATATGAATTTTAGTATGCTTGAGTGCAAACTCGTGTACATCAATTGGAATTTCGCATCAGGGTACTTCCTCTTGTAGTCAATAAGTATGCCAACCAAGGAGATTCTTTAGTGCCTTCCAAGGTTCGTTGTAGATAACTAGGGTCTGGAGTATTAAGGTTTTGTGGGTATATCTCTAGTAAGCCCTCCCGAGACTATAACTCGGCCACTAGGGACACGTAGGGGTTTAAAGGCTTATTGCATACGCTAAATGCAATCAACGATGCCTGCGACAGTGAGTTAGAATTTTATTTTTTAGTTTTGATTTGCTCGGGACTAGCAAAATATAAGTGTGGGGGTGTTGATAAGCACGGTATGTGCTACTTTTTATACCCATTTTATATTAGCTAAGACTCGGTATTTTGACTAATAACTCTATTTTAGTGCTTTTGTAGAAAGTACAGATGAATTCCGATAATCCGGAGAATAATGACTAAATAGAAGCTAAATGGTGTTTGCGATGAAAATCTCCAAAATTACTCACTGCTTCTTTATCATGGGAAGCCAAATTACTATGCTTCCGCACAATTCACCCACCTTGCGGCTAGATGATGGTAGAGTGGGATAGTCACTTGCAAGTCCACTAAGATCTAAAGAAGTGTGCACGTGAGCTGCTGAGGTCAAGAGGAGTAAACTCTATCTTGGTGTACACTAGGCATATTTATCCTTCATTGTTTATGTCGAGTTTTCTACAAGAGATTCAAATGGAAATTCCATTTCTTTTCTTCACGAGTCCCATACGTCTCCAACAACAACAGCGACTAGCAGATGTAGTCAAACCGAGATGGAGACGTCAAGATTGAACAGGGAAAGAAACATCTGGGGGTAATGGCTTCTCTGTTTCCCACAGTGGGATCACAATTGATGTGAGCCGCTATATTAGTCAGTGGTGTTGAAGATCAGTTCAGGCCTGCAGAAATAAATGGAGAAAGTGTTGCTGTAGCCGGAGGCAGGAAAGCATTGGCTAGATGGACTTGGAGTCTACTGTGGTGCAGTTTGGAGGCTGAGTGATGTATTCGGAGTTGGCTAGTGACCTGAGATGAATGGAAATTGCGTTCGAGTTCGATACCGAAATCAGAATCATCAGCTCCTCTTGAAGTTGAAGGGAAATGTCAGTTGTATTTGAAGGTTTGGGTCTTATTCCATCTGGGATTTCAAGAAACAAACCGTGAGCTTGTCTGCTACAGAAAGTGGAGATGACTGGTTTTACATGGGATGTTTGATGTGAAAGGAGATGATTAATGGCAAGCAGCAACAATGGCAGTCGACAGTTAAGAAAGGCGCTGGTGGAATTTTGGTTCAAAGTGAAGTAAGGATCTGTGTGTTTTCCCACAACGACTGCACTGAGAACTTGGAGATGGACTGAGGTTGCAGCAACAAAAGTTCTCTGTGGTGTGAAGTTAGATGGCTAGAGGATCGGATAGAATAGTAATTGGTAGCGAGAATCGAAGTAGTTGGTGCTGTGGATTTAATGACAATAAGAATGAATATCTGGTGGCGTTTGGGTTGCTTTATAAATTGCAGTATATTTATTGTTGGTTTCCCAACCTACCAAGTTTTTGGCGCCGTTGCCGGGGAGTGGCTGCAAAATACTCTCTGATTGATATCTTTTTGTACATAATTTTATTTTGTTTTTCTTTTAGATTTCTTTTGGTTCTTTTTACGCATTTTATTTGATTTTTTTTAGGTACCTTAGCCTGAAGTGTTGTGGGCGAAAAGAAATTATGAACTCGCAAGGATTTTGCAAGAGCCACTCGGAAGATTTATTAGAGGTTTGCTTAGCTCATTTTGGGTATGATTTTGATGATGATAGTTTTATTTGTGAAGTCAATGCCTTGTTAGACTCCACGCCGTTGTTAGACACCAATAAATG
Source organism: Papaver somniferum (assembly GCF_003573695.1). NCBI lineage: Eukaryota > Viridiplantae > Streptophyta > Magnoliopsida > Ranunculales > Papaveraceae > Papaver > Papaver somniferum. The sequence continues at coordinate 77,727,853 of NC_039363.1, forward strand.
GAAGCCCAAACTAGAACCTCTAGTTTTGCCCGAGCTTCGACTAGTTCCATCAGTCGAGGAAGCTCCGACTTTGACCCTTAAGCTATCAAGTTATGATTGTTTTCATATTGGAGATATTATTAATGAAACTGTTGTTTCTGAGAATGGGTCAATTAGTCATGATATTATTGCGCCATTGAGCCTTTGTTCCACGGATGAATTTGAGCCAATATCTGTTTGTATGTCTGATTTTGTTGAATTTGAACCAATATCCGTCGAAGTTATTACCGCTGATTTAGAGCCTGATTTAAGGCATGCACCTCAGCAAGAAACTATTGAACAATTTATATCTCATTGTGTGAATGATTTACATTTTCGGACAGTACATGACTTGATTACTAAAGATTATTTTATAAGGGGAATGGATTCACATATATTTTTGGATGAATATAGTATTTGCAGCTGCATATTTTCAGCCGACCGGACTAGTTGGGATGATCCTCAACTTTTCAGACTCTATATATATGATTGGATATCTACTTTGGGGTACCAGCCCCACCTTGTTTCAGAACATTCTACTGACAGCAGGGAAACAAATACATTTCACTTCTTGGAGGCATCCCATGCTCATGCAACACGGTAATATCTTTCCTTATCTCTTTTGCTTCAAATGGTAACAGTTTTTCCTTGTTCGTGCTTTTAATTTTATCTTTAGAACATTGAGGAGAATGTTAGATTTAAGTTTGGGGGTATGGGAGAAACTTTTTAGTTGCATTAATAAACTCCAGAGCCTAGAAATTTATGTTTATTAAGGATGACACTAACCAACCTAAGTGGATGGAAGCATTTTGATTGTAAAAGTTGAGGAACCAATCTGATTAGATGGCAATATCTAGAAGAGTCTATTCATAAAAGCACAGAGCTCAGGTGTTAGAAATAACATGATAGTTTCACCATATCTCGTTGAGTCCTTTTCACTTCTATTTTTATTTTGTTTTTAAACTATGTTTCTCTAAGTGATAGGTGGGGCCCACGATTCAAGTTGTTACCAATGCTAGGGTGAATTAGAGTGATTGAGATACCATGAAAAAATAAAATAAAATTGAGACCAGACCATTTGACCAAAAGGAACAAATTCAATAAAGTCGACCACTGGTACCCTTGTATATGCCAGTTGTGTTGACCTAGAGTTAGGTTATCGACCACTGGTTCCCTTGTATATGCAAGTGTGTTGATATTAGTCAGACTAGTATCTCAATCCATTAGGATAGGTTCATTTTGGCGGAGGCCTTCAGACAGATATGGGAAACGCCGTTCACTTAGTAAACATCAAAACCATCTATGTTTTTCTATATCCATCTTCTTGATCTATCCATGTGATTAGTTTTTGACTCCGGATATTGATGTCCATAGTGCAACTATCTGAGTACAGCTCTGTCACTTATATATGAATTTTAGTATGCTTGAGTGCAAACTCGTGTACATCAATTGGAATTTCGCATCAGGGTACTTCCTCTTGTAGTCAATAAGTATGCCAACCAAGGAGATTCTTTAGTGCCTTCCAAGGTTCGTTGTAGATAACTAGGGTCTGGAGTATTAAGGTTTTGTGGGTATATCTCTAGTAAGCCCTCCCGAGACTATAACTCGGCCACTAGGGACACGTAGGGGTTTAAAGGCTTATTGCATACGCTAAATGCAATCAACGATGCCTGCGACAGTGAGTTAGAATTTTATTTTTAGTTTTGATTTGCTCGGGACTAGCAAAATATAAGTGTGGGGGTGTTGATAAGCACGGTATGTGCTACTTTTTATACCCATTTTATATTAGCTAAGACTCGGTATTTTGACTAATAACTCTATTTTAGTGCTTTTGTAGAAAGTACAGATGAATTCCGATAATCCGGAGAATAATGACTAAATAGAAGCTAAATGGTGTTTGCGATGAAAATCTCCAAAATTACTCACTGCTTCTTTATCATGGGAAGCCAAATTACTATGCTTCCGCACAATTCACCCACCTTGCGGCTAGATGATGGTAGAGTGGGATAGTCACTTGCAAGTCCACTAAGATCTAAAGAAGTGTGCACGTGCTGCTGAGGTCAAGAGGAGTAAACTCTATCTTGGTGTACACTAGGCATATTTATCCTTCATTGTTTATGTCGAGTTTTCTACAAGAGATTCAAATGGAAATTCCATTTCTTTTCTTCACGAGTCCCATACGTCTCCAACAACAACAGCGACTAGCAGATGTAGTCAAACCGAGATGGAGACGTCAAGATTGAACAGGGAAAGAAACATCTGGGGGTAATGGCTTCTCTGTTTCCCACAGTGGGATCACAATTGATGTGAGCCGCTATATTAGTCAGTGGTGTTGAAGATCAGTTCAGGCCTGCAGAAATAAATGGAGAAAGTGTTGCTGTAGCCGGAGGCAGGAAAGCATTGGCTAGATGGACTTGGAGTCTACTGTGGTGCAGTTTGGAGGCTGAGTGATGTATTCGGAGTTGGCTAGTGACCTGAGATGAATGGAAATTGCGTTCGAGTTCGATACCGAAATCAGAATCATCAGCTCCTCTTGAAGTTGAAGGGAAATGTCAGTTGTATTTGAAGGTTTGGGTCTTATTCCATCTGGGATTTCAAGAAACAAACCGTGAGCTTGTCTGCTACAGAAAGTGGAGATGACTGGTTTTACATGGGATGTTTGATGTGAAAGGAGATGATTAATGGCAAGCAGCAACAATGGCAGTCGACAGTGAACAAAGGCGCTGGTGGAATTTTGGTTCAAAGTGAAGTAAGGATCTGTGTGTTTTCCCACAACGACTGCACTGAGAACTTGGAGATGGACTGAGGTTGCAGCAACAAAAGTTCTCTGTGGTGTGAAGTTAGATGGCTAGAGGATCGGATAGAATAGTAATTGGTAGCGAGAATCGAAGTAGTTGGTGCTGTGGATTTAATGACAATAAGAATGAATATCTGGTGGCGTTTGGGTTGCTTTATGAATTGCATATAATGCTGTCGTAAACAACAACATTGGATTTGGGGTTGATATGGACTGCAAATTAATCAGAGAGAATAGAACTGATGCCATGGGTTAGCTGATGGTACTGTCTTCTGTGAGTCTTGTCTAAAATGAAATGGTAATTCAATATGTGGAATTGGTGAGGAAGATGATGAGACTTAGAAGACAGGAGAACTGAATCGGTGTTGGCTGAGATGGAAGCTAAATAAGATGGTTGTAGTGTATGCATGCAATTGGAGATTGGCTGATGGAAAGTGGTGTTGTGCTTCACCTTGGGCCGGAGTTGGATTTGGAGTATTGGATTGGGCCTTGGCTATTGGCTAGGTCTGATTTTTGGACTTCTCGCAACACCAGGTATTTATACTTCAACAGAGAAACCAGAAGGGGGCGGCTACTGGGATTTTTTCCCTTGCCTTTGGTACGGATACAGAGAGGAAAGACAGAGAAGAGGGGAGGAAGCCGGAGGCGGCACACAGCCGTTCAGGGTTTGAACAACTGTTTCATTCTCTGTTTCAATTTTGTTTAGCTAGGGATTTCATTTAAATTTATTTATGGCTTTTAAGAAAGTCATGTCTAGCTAAACTTCTTATTAGGGTTTAGATGGAAGCCATTTTGATAATATAAACTTTACGATGATATTTCTAATAATGATTCATTGAGTAGTAATTTCTCTTCATAAAGCTTGGTATTTATTCGATTATGTGATTTTCTTGATTATTTATGCTTTTCGATTGATATTTCGCGCTTTGGTTAAATCCCTTGACGTGATATGCTTTAGGATTGATAGGTAATGCTTTAGAATCACTACCCATGAAGCGAAGGAAGTTACATCGGAGAAACTATATTTTAGAATTTAATATACCATCTTCCGAGACATGAGATTTATTTCGATATTTGTCTTGAGTAGTAAATAGAAATTAGTAGAGTTTTATATGATTAAATTGGTGGAAATCGAAAATCCTAATAACCCATTCACACTTTGTTCATTGCTAGAATTATTATTATTTTATTTTGTTCCAAAATTCTGAAAATCATTAAAACATCATTTTGTCAATTAGTTACTTTTGATATTAGTTAGTAGTAGTATTTCACACTCCTCGTGGGAACGACCTGTACTTGCCATTGTTCTACTAGTTTGACACTGTGCACTTGCAATATATTTGTTGTAGGTTTCCCAACCTACCAGCGAGGCAAGAAATGACGGTTATAAAAGGAGTTTATAAGCGTGGGAGAGTGTTTTTAACTGCTTTGGAACATGTGTTGAGTATTGACCCGAGTTTAAAGAGAAACTGGTCAAGGTGGCACTTTATAGGCGGTTATGGAACTGCTCCATGGGACAGATGGTTGTCCCCTGCGTGTGCAACGGTTGCGCACGGTATTCGGCAAGTAAAGTTGTTGTATAAATAGTCCTAAGGCATGGGAAATTCGGCAGACTTACGTAGGAGAGCGTGAGACTCAAATTGAGAGAGTTTTTGTAAGGCTTGGTTCAAGAGGAACAAGTCTGTGTAAGTCCCTAAGTGGGCAGGTTTTGTATATCTTCCCTTTTGATGCAATAAAATGAGATGATTGTATCATGTCTAAGTGTTCTTAGTTGGCTGATTGTTATTAGTAATGTATGGCATTGTTTGAGTGCATTATGGGGTGCATTTGAGAAGTTAAGAGAAGTGAAAGAAGGCTAAAGACTTCCATTGGTGAACTCAAGAGTTGGTTGTTTGCATTGGTGCAAACTTATAAGGCTGAAATGTAGGTGGATGAAGTTTGATTCAAAGAACCATTGTGCTTCCGGGTTACATTTTCTCAGAAATTTTTCCGGGGCATTTGGAGGTGTGACAATCCCCATGGCATGAACCCTTCGAGACGAGGCACGTTACGCCCGTACACATCTGTGCTAAGCTAGCATCTAGGTATCTATCTAATCTAACAAGATGATAAATGAAACACAATTCCCTTCATTCTTGCCCCACCAAAATCTGATGTGGATAACTCTGATGAGAGTATTACAAAATGATACTCTCTCATTAGTTCTAGCCCCACATAATCAATTTCAATTCTTTGTTGCGCGTAAATTACACCTCCGACTTAACCCATTTTTCCTTAACCCCACGTTCTCTATGTAACTGATGACAAAACAACTACAACAACCTTCGATATTCCAAACTATCTTTGTCTTTCGCATCCTATTGATCTGTTCTTAAAATTGAGTCTTCGTAACCGTAATGGGTATGATTAGAACCTGAATAGTTTGGTGTTTATTATTTATTTTTCTTTGAATAATAGTTGAGCAATCATCATAAACAGGTAACTAAGGTAGCTCTCCAACAACCTTTTTTTTGAATTCATCATGGTTATTAATTTGGTTTTTAATCTCTCACGTCATGCGATGATGTTTTTGGAGGTAAGTTTAAGTGTTTGTTAAATTATTTTTGTGTTTACCATAATCAAAATCAAAATCAACAAAAAATCTTTATCTACATTCAGGAAACAAATCAAACCCCTACGGTCAACGACGGAACTGAGGGGAGGCTAGGTGGGCTACAGAAATTTCCCTCACTAAAATAAAATCTCTGACCCTGTAACTGTAACTGATTTCACGTACCTTTTCTCGCTTTACAACTTATCATAATTGAGATTATTAACTATTCATAGAATTTTTTTCCAGCCCACCCACACATGGAATCATGGTTCCGCCGCTGTCTATGGTTATTAAGTTTGGTTTTTTATCTCTCACAGATTTCAAGTCCACAAATTTCGGATTCTTCATTAATCATTTTGAATTTTCTATATTTTTTTTTGAGGTAAACCTATCTGTTTGTTATATTGCTTTTGTGTTTACATTTCAAATTATTGGACCATCTGTTGTTTCACGATTTCCTTGATGTGAAGTAACCATTGATCATCAAAAGCACTTCTTTTTCTGTTACAATTACACTATAGGAAATATTTAATCAAACCAGTTGGTAAGTTGTGGTTAATTAAAATAAATTAAAATCTTGCATTACATTGCATATATAATGGTTTTGGGTTTCTTCATGTACTGGTTTGGGTTTTGATTGAATATGACATTGTGACTGACACATCTTTACTTTAATTCTTTTGGGTTTTGTCTCAATTTGGATTTCCATTTGTACCAATTAGTTGATCAAAACTATAACATTTTGATTTTAACTGTTTCAGAAAAACCTTTAGAAAGATAAATAGTTGTGGGGGTGATTCTAACAAATTGTTTGTGCTGCAGGAGTTGGTGAAGCTTGAAAGGTGGTTGATGTAGAGGCATGTAAAATTGTATCCATCTTCAACCTTAAGCTCATGAGTTCACGGTAAATATTTAACCTAGAATGTGAATATATCATGTTTTGGCATTCATTTATCTGTTTTTTCTAAAGCTATGTCAAGACAATCATACTATCAATTTTTATTTTTAACACAAGATACCTGATGGAAATGAATTTCTCTACTTTCTTGTACTAAGATGAAAAACCCCAACTTCTTTTTGTGTGCAGTTTGTATGATCTGATAATCAAGCATGACAAGTTGGTCGAAAGTGTTGATTTCCATTTGTTATGAGACGGGGTTGACCCCAAGTGGGAAGATCCAGAATTTGATAGCGGCCCTGGCTAGAAACTTTAAAGATCCAAGCTTTTTACTTCTTTACTTCTTTAAGAGCTATATCGGTTTCTTTTAGATGAGGTTTTGACTATAAAAAATCATAGACCTATTAGAAAATCACTGCAAACCTCCTTGTTAGATCATAGTTCGGTTGAACTCACCAAGCGTTGGTATGTCAAGTTTGGTTATCATATTTTAGTGTGTAAAAACTCATCTAAAGTCGTTTGATTATATACTAGAGTCAACTTCGTTTAGGTTATACTAGAAAGTCTATGAATGTTGAGACATACAAGTATTACTCAAAAGACCTGAAGAATGTGAAGAATTAGCGAACTACAACGATGACATCATCCTTACACTTGAGGTTAGTAATATTGACTTGAACTGTTTCATTCCTAACGTATCTTTCAAGTCGTGCTATATTGAAAACATAACTGCGAAACTGTATATACTGTACATATTGTATAATGCTCTAGTGATGTGACATGGTCATAATTGTATGATCATAGTATTAGGGAATTAGACTACGAAGTATAACGCTTATCTTTTGAACTTTGTAGATATGACATCGACATAATCTTGAATATACTGAAAAAGGGGGGTCTAACAACCTCACTCAATATTTCTCTTAGCAATCTGTATGGACTAACTTCAATATACTTTTAAGAGAATAAACTAGACAGTCATAATCAATCTTAATAAAAATTATATTAAAGAGTTATATCTCAATTTCTCGATTCATTCCTTACTCAGGAAAATAGAAATCTGCGAGTCTAATTGAATACAAGAGAAATTAACTTGAACGGTACCAAAGACCAATGTTCAAGGATCAATCAACAACCAAAGGTTGGATTTACCAATTGATCGATTCAACGCACAACCTATGATATTTCAATTATATAACAAAATATAATGCGTAAAAGAAATAGCACAGACACCATAAGTTTTATTAACGAGGAAACCACAAATGCAGAAAAACTCCGAGACCTAGTCCAGATTGAACACACACTGTATTAAGCCTCTACAGACACTAGCCTACTACAAACTAACTTCGCTCGATATGGTAGTTAAACCCCAATCAATCTCACACTGATCCAAGGTACAGTTGCGCTCCTTACGTCTCTGATCCCAGCAAGATACTACGCACTTGATTCCCTTAGCTGATTTCACCCACAACTAAGAGTTGCTACAACCCAAAGTCGAAGACTTTAATAAACAAATCTATCTCACACACAAAAGTCTATAGAATAGTAAATCTGTCTCCCACAGAAATACCTACGAGTTTTTGTTTCGTCTTTTGATAAATCAAGGTGAACAGGAACCAATCGATAAACCAGAATTATACTCCCAAATAACATCCTAGAATTATCAATCACCTCATAATAATCTTAATCGACTAGCGAAACAAGATATTGCGGAATCACAAACGATGAGACAAAGATGTTTGTGACTTCTTTTCTATCTTGCCTATCGGAGATATAAATCTCAAGCAAATCTTCAAGATCGGATCACGCAACTACAAAGAAAATAGTTGGGTATGGCTTCACAATCCCAATGAAGTCTTCAAGTCGTTAACCTACAGGGTCTCAGTAGAAACCTAAGGTTAAAGGAGAATCGACTCTAGCTTATACAACTAGTATCACACAGGAGGCACGGGGATTAGGTTTCCTAGTTGCTAGAGTTCTCCTTTATATAGATTTCAAATCAGGGTTTGCAATCAATGTTAGCTTAGTAACAAAGCATTCAATATTCACTGTTAGATGAAAACCTGATTAGATTCAAGCTAATATCTTTCAACCGTTAGATCGAATCTTAGCTTGTTATACACAAATGAAATATACTTCATCTAAGTTTGAGTAATCGTACCTAAACTTGTACACTTAGTTGGTTCAACAACAGTTAACCAAATGGTTAGCCATATGAGCACTTTCATATCAATCTTATTCATCTTCACCGTAACTAGTTCAAATGACTTCATAAGAACTAGCTAGAGAGTTTTCCAATTGATTAGATCTCATAGAAGTATACAAGACACAATCGAAGCAAAATCGGTTTAATTCACTTGAATCGATTCATGAACTTTATAGCCACGGTTTGCAAATATTGCATTCCTTATTATATAAAAGTTTAAGTTCATGAACGGACCGATTTTAGAAAGTAACACACTTAAGTATGCGTACGGGTATGCGTACTAAAGTAACCGGATTTGAGTTTGTTTAAGTATCCAAACTCAGCCGAAATTCACGAAAATGAACTTTCTGCCAGTATGCGTACGAGTGTGCATACTTAGGTAACCGAATTGATTTTGTTTTAAGTTTATTACCATCCCATGGGATCGTGGATTCGACCATATAATCAGAGTAATAAAATTATCTATTAACATTCCATGAGATCAGCCGTGGATTCGATCATGAAATCGGAGTAATGAGATAAAATAGATTATCTTCTAGAAATTCAGTGGTGAATGTCACGGTAGAATTAATCTATTACAGAAGGGGATATTAGCCAGTAAGGCGTCATACCCGTCCTGAAAGGTGCATAGTCAGGGAACATCGAGTGTTTCCGACGTCCTGAAGGCATTTTTCCCTCTCAACAATTCTGTATGGAGAACCGCCAGAATCTATACACGGTCTCTCTACATAGTCAGGGAATAATGAGTGTCACCGACGTCCTCAAGGTGTTTTTCCCTCTCAACAAACAATTATGTAGGAGGACTTCCCAATCGTTCTTCTATGTAGAGGTGGGTCTCTCTTTGTAGTCAGGGAACATCGAGTGTCACCGATGTCCCGAAGGCGTTAAATTCTCAATCATACGAAGAACCGCCCAATTATGTTTTCTACATAGATGTCATGATGAAATGAGCAGCGTCGAACGCTCCGGGGAGGCATTTCGAGTGACATATGCATCATGGTTCGTAAAATATGAATCGTCACATGCGTTCCTGAAGCCGTGTCTGAAACATGCAGTATCATGATTTTACGATTTTGACCTTTATTGATAATCCGCCATCAACAACTACATTAATTTATTTTCAAGTAATTATGTAAGTGCATATCTTACTTACTTTTTGGTTTCAAATGCTCACATGTACATGATTGTGACAGTGAAAATTCACTTACTTGAGCAAGTTTTTATTTTCCAATGATATAAAAATTGCGGGAGATTATTCGATGTGAGGAGCAATGGGGTTTTTGATTTCTTTGTTGGTGCGCAAATAATGGACAATGGTTTATAAACAATTGAGCTTTAAAAGCAATTGAGGTATGCTTGATGAACTATTTGTAGTTATTGTAGTGATCAAATAATGGCATTCTAAATTGAATAAATTGATTGTTCAAATATTAGAATAAATTTTAGGAAAACAAGATATTGAGAATTATTGTGTATGACAATAAACATGTGACTCATATAAGTTTAGAACTTACGAAATGAAATTTGATACGAACCCAAAACCGAAATAAGTAGAAACCGAGTCAAAACTAATGTGAATATCATCTCTCACCAAAAAATGAACATAATATTGATTATGAATTTATTTGCTATTCTTGCACGATATTGAAAGGATATCAAATGTTATTAACAACGCTTTTCAAGCTAAGTTAATATGAATAGTGGATACGGTGAGATGTTGGTATATATATTGGTGTTTTACACCATGTTTGTTTTGATAAGTTATGGTTCAAAAATTGAACCAAATCGTTTGAAAGAAAGTGATGTTGAGATATACCCACATCACTAGGATTTTCGGTATTGGTACAATCTCAAAGTTTACTTTGGGGTAGAACAATTTTGTTAAAGATGTTCATACTTCCGAAATGAGAAAGATTTCTAGTTTCTGCCTATCTTGTTATTAACAAGATTGAGATTAGAAATTTGTTGAATTGGATCATTGCACTACTACAAATGATAGGTTATAGATAAAATATTTGAATTTAATATTACAATTTTATCATAACATGAATTGGACTTTGAATATTTGAAATATGAGATTTTGTCATGCTTTTTAAGAAATCAATGAGTTAGTGATGAATATGAGCATGCTATATTTTCTTATAAAATTGGTGAATTTTTTGAGTAACATGTATGTAATCTTACCTAACTCATAAAAGCATGTACAATTTCATATCTTACGCAAATTGCAATGATGCTGAATGAAATAAAATATCTGAGAATTTTATAAAGATGCTTCGAGTAAATTGTCTTGGTATCAAATATGATTTTTGAGTAGTGAATTAGGTAATGTTGATTTTACAAAAATCGTTTGAATTTTTATTCTCTATATTGTGCAAAACATTTTGGGTTTAGATCACCGTTTCATTAGTTTTTCACAATTTTTGGGATCTTCAGATATTGTTTTGAAATTCTGGTTTGAGTCAAAAAAATAGTGGGGGTTCCATACCCTATGTTTTACCAACTTTTATTTAAATTAGAGGAACTAGAAATAATGAAGGTGACAAGTAATTCACTAAGAACGAACCTAGAAAAACATATATAGTGAGACTAAATTTTATTCATGAATATTTAGTTGCTTATAATTTGGAAAATAACTGCTTATAGAGAGTAACTTTGTTATTAAAAAAAAAAAAAAAAAAATCTTTGGCAAAAAGTTTTTATGAGCCCAATGTTTTTAGAAAGCAAACATAAAATTGTTGACTTTTGCATTCATGTCACTAAATAACTTACATGCTTGTTTTGTTGATGTTGTTTCTACGATGTATGATTTGTTGTAGTCATAAGTAGAATATATACTTTTTATGTAAGTTAAAGATGAGAATTTATGTAAACCAAGAATGAAAAACTGTGTAGTTTCTACAATAAAAGAAATCATATAAGTTAGATAAGTTATCATTTATATTCTGAAAACAACTTTAAAACAATTTGTAAAAAAATTGTTTACTTGATTCTTTCAAATGATTTCAGAATTAATGAAAGTGAAATGCACAATTGCTCTTTGTTTTGTATGCATAAGTGATTCTTTGAAATTTTGTTCTAACTTATACGATATAAATGAAATTGAGAATATGCTTAGTTTACTATTTCACATGAAATACTTGAGTGAAGATGTGCTTGTTTTTTAAATATTTTTTTTTGTTTCATTGAATCTATTTCATTTCAATGAAAATAAAATTTTAAAAGAGATAGAAATATATATAGTATGACTGTAGTTAGTTTTCACTCATTTGGTTCAGTGCTAATGCTTTTGAGATTGTGTGTGATTGCACTAGACATGAGTATAGTAGCTTGGTATGTTTCTTTGCTACGTGATGGACTATATATAAGTATTTTTTTTTGTAGTAGGGGTTTATTATATTACTTCCGTAGTGGGGGTTTTATATTCAGATTTACCAATCCTAGTATGGAAAACTGGTAAAATTTTGAGAAGGTTATCATATGTTTCAAACACACCTTACACCTAGAAATACACTATCTAAATGGTAACCGCAATTCGATACTGTGAAGCTAATTGAACATCCTTTCAGATGAATCCTCTAAGGGATGGAGCGATTCAATCCTCTAATAGATAGAGGAACAAACATATTAATCCAATGTGATAGTAACGCGGCTATTGCATGAACTGAGAATGTAGCGACAACTATAAGAGTTGATGAGAATCTGGATTATATAGTGTCTGAAAAGAGCTTTCATTAGTCCTTTGACGAAAGGATTGATAAGAAGATGTGAATACACACTAGTGGAGAATAGAAGATTCGCGACCATGAGGGCAAGTCATATATACAAGTTAAATGACCAATTTTAACGGTCGCGGAAATGGTCGCAGTTTGACCGCGACCCATATCAACGACCGATTGTAACGGTCAATATGTTAAGACTGACACCAGTCGGTCCTAGATTTAGATTTTAATATAAAAAAAAATTAGATTCAGATTGCTTGACTGAATCTTCCTGAGCTGACTGAATCTGAGTACTCATCAAATGGAACTCAAATTAAACTCAAATGAAAATTCAAATGAAAACCAAAATAAACTCAAATGACAATCAAACTCAAATGAGAACCAAATTCAAATTAAATGTGAATCAAATTAAATTTGCACACAACTAGTCTTTCAATTAAACATTCACAAGGTTCAAATTACAGAAAAAAGGTATAAAATCTAACTTCAGACCAATTTAAGTTTCTACAACCATAAAGGTAATTGATTTCTAAGATTCAATTAAAAAATGATAAACTAATAAACGATTGGCTAAACAGCAAAAGGATAAACTCTGTTGATGATGAACTTAGCCTATATTTCATAATGGTCTATCTGCACAGCAAAATAAGTTCCCCCATTTTACACTGCAGCCTTGGAAAAGTCACCAGTAACTGCAAATGAAAACCTAGATTATGTACCAGCAGTTAAGATCAAACGCTGCACTAACAAAATATATTGGCAGCACAACATACAATATGACGCAAAACAGGATGGCAGACATTTGAATTTATACCAATTCACCAAACAACAAAGTTATACTACTGCAGGGTCATTCTTGATTTGAGCTGAAGAAAGTCAATTTCTTTGTTCTTATAAATAATAGCTGAGTGCTTTTAACTTTATCATGGAATCTTCTTTAATTTCTTATCTAACATATGTGGGATAATCACAATCAACATTTGAATATAATCCCAGAATACATTCATGTTTGTTGAGGGTCCATCCAAGGTACACCAAACAGTATAATTCAATTTGCAGAGAAAAGGCTACAAGAGAAGGGAATGCGTCCTAGAAACAACTGCATAGCATGATACAATGTTCTGAACAGTAGGATTCACAGCACTAAACTCCCACAGTCAACCAACAAGCAACAAGCAGCTTATTATAATCACAACTTGGAAATGTAGACTCGTCCTTTAGTTTTCCTAACAAACTAGGTGTTTCATGTTCTGTCCTAGATGGTGGAAGCTCGGATTCAGATGTGCATACTTGCATCACCTAATTGTTGTCAATGCCACGTTCCAAGTAAGATATGAACTGTTAAATGCTAGCCGTAAACATTACAGGATATATGATATGATGAGGGATTGCATATGGGATTAAACAATGAACTGAATTGCAAAGATACATATATACCTCGATAGTTAAGGCATTATGATTGCATATGTTCCACAATTCACATTCAGGTAGCTCCCTGACGGCATAAGAGTTGAATGTATGGTTAAATATCCATGTATATAAAGAAGGAAACAAAGAAAAAACAACTACACAAGTACCGAATATCAATTTTTACGTGAAAATCCATATACTCATCATTTACTTGAGCATCTCCATTCCAATACTCATCATCTCCAACAGTTACAGAAATTGGAGCTTCACTTGCGGCTCCAGTAAAGACAAATGGATCTTCAAAAGCATTCTTGTTGGTCTGACCTTATTGGAGACTCCAAAACCAAATTCCAATGTAGCCTTGTCACATCGCGGCAGTAAAAAACTTGTCTAGCTTGAGAAGCATGGATGATTGGCTCGTCAACTTCTCTTGAGTTCTTCATAAACTTTTTGAAGTTGAAAAACCTCAACTTTGTATCTCGGCCCACATATGATCCGTTTAGTTTGTCTGCCATTCGCACCCAATCACAGTTAAAAACAACTTCTCTGAAAACTCCATAGTCCACTTCAAATATATCTTGCAGAATACCGTAGTACGTAGTATCGTCATCGACTAGGTTAGTATCTCTGGAACTTGCTCTAAAGCTGGTAGAAACATTCATGGTAACTCCACTATTTTGTGTAACAATTTTTTTTTCAGCATCAGCAGTATAGAAAAGATAACCATTAACAAAATATGCATTGTACGAAACTTCCGAGAAGGAAGGACCAATTGCCAGCCTACGGAAATCAGACATGGAAGTGCCTTCAAGTTGTTCAAGCTGGTCCTGTAGCCATGAAATGTAGTCTAAACGCTTCATCCTTCCCGTACGAGTTTGGTTAATATTACGAACATATGTATCATATTTCCTGTCCAAAAAAAAAAGCGACAAGTGAGAAGGTTACTTTTCATAATGAAATGTAATGAAATGATTGAAAGATAAATCAACTTTAGATTAACTTACGCTTCCCATTCAGTATTTTCATCTGAATGTCTCAATATCCACAAACGAACTTGTTCATACCGTGTGTTGGTTAAAGAACATGGTTTTCCTTGCGAATGAACTGGGTACGGACCTTCGTAAGCATCACTACCCATTTCTATCTTTCCATGACACTTAAAAGACTTCCGTTTCCCCTTAGGAAGGATCTCAGCACAATAACGCGCTCCTTCATTGACCATATACTATTTTGTAATAGACCCTTCTATATAATTTTTATTGCGACCAAGAACCTTGTAGAGTCTCATCATCCTGCACATATGATAAGTAAAAAAAGATATGTAAGTTTGTACTCATTCTTGATGGCTCTCCAGATTTCTTCCTTAAGAGCCCAATTAACAGACCTTCAATCCTCAATACATGGTGGGACAACACTCCTGGCTATCACTCCAACTCTGGTGGCATATTTCTTAGAACCATCTTCAATTGGATGTCCCATTGAATTGAAGTTTATTTCCAAACGGTGGTCATCTGCAGAAAACAAAAACAAATTAATCCAAATTAAACAAAAACAAAAACACACATATATATATATATATATGACAAAGGAAACTCAAATACAATGTTGTGTGTTACCATTAATCCAACTTTCCTCTGTATTGTCAGCTTCACTGTTTGCTTGATGAAAAGCCTCATACAATCCATCTCCCCCATCCTGATTCCCATTAACATGGCCTGGAGAATTATCACCATCTGACGAAGGCACCCGGGGACTCCCTTTACCTGTACTTGCAGCAGCATGACTACCATCAGTTGATGGAGAACCTTGTGAATTGAGAAAATCCATCGGCCAGGTAGATGCACTTGACCTAGGAATAGTGCTTGCAGACCTAGTACTTGCAGAACGAGATCGGCTGCTACTTGGAATAGGAAGTCTCGGCATAGTTTCCTAAAATAAAATCAATATGAAAAATTAACTACAATACAAAAACCTAACTAGCTATCATTCTAAATCCAGTGGTATACTTGCTGGATTCTAAATCATGTTGTAATCACTAATAAAATCAATTACTTATTCAATTTCAAACACATAAATAAAATTATAAAACCTAACCACATGCTTGTACATAAAAATATCCCAATCAGAAATCATTCAAGTCATAAATCCACATACTTATAAAACCCTAAACATGATTCTTTTCAGCAACAAAAAAAAAAAATAGAACATAATCCACCAGCCAAATCAACAACATAACTGAACTAACCCTAACATATGATCCACAGACTAGATTGAAACTCATAAACTAAAGAACTATCATCCAAATCAAATAAAATCAGATATACCTGATGATTTTGGTAATCAAACAACCAAAGCTCTAGAGATTTACCTGAAATCAACAAACAAAACAATAATCGTTAAAACCCATAAACAAAATCGACCAGTTAAAAAAACAAACTTAAATCCAAAACCCTACTTGAACTTGTTCTTGATGATTTTGCTAATCAAACAACTAAAGATCTTGAGATTTACCTGAAATCAATAAACAAAACAATAATCATTAAAACCCCATGAAGATTATAGATCAGTAAAAAAATAGAAAATAAAACTTAAATCCAAAACCCAAACTGTACCTGTTCTTGATGATTTTTCTAATCAAACACCTAAAGCTCTTGATATTTACCTGAAATCAACAACCAAAACAATAAACATTAAAACCCCATGAAGAAAATCGAGTAAAAGAAAAAGATAAGAAATAGAGAACTTAAATAAAAAAACCTAACTGTACATGTACCTGATGATTTTGCTAATTAAGAGATGTAAAAGGTAAATCTTAGTGATGTTTAGGTTAATTGGTTCTCAATGGTAGAGTTGGTGAGAGGGGAGAGTGGTCTGCTTATGGAGAGAGAGAGAGAGTTTCTCTGTAAATGAACTGATGGAGAAAGAGGGGAGGTGGAGGAGATATATATAACATCGTTGATAACGAGGGGAAAAGGGAGGAAACCGAGTTAGATTTCCCGCCAGCACTGATTCAGCTGAGTCTAGAGGTCGTTGTATGAGTCGACGAATCGGGGATACAACAGTAATTAAAAAACTTATAGAACGACCGTTTTCAACGCTTTAGGTTGTGCTCCGATTTTTTTTACAACAATGACCATCTTCATCGGTCCACGGTCCGTTGACCATTATTGTGGGTCACGGATGTGGGTCAGGAATGCCCCATTATCCACTAGTGACATATTAGGGATGAGGTTGATGCCCATTAAGATTGAGGCATCTGTGATGGATACCCAACCTAGAAATAGGTTCAAAGGGACTAGACGAAGTCATAGATGATAGCATCATTGAGATTGAGTTATTTATGATGCGGTTACCAACCTATAACTCAAGATCTCAAAAGTAGGTTCAAAAGGGTAACCCTTACCTATGGAGTGAGATCCCAAAATATATGTTCAAATGGGAGACCAAGTCATAAATAAAAAGGAGGTGCGAGAATCATGCTTTTGAAGAATTCATCCCACGACATGATATCCTGAAGCGAGTAAGGTTGAGTTTAATTTTAAAATTTTAATTTTAAACTCTTAATGATGTTTATATCTCTATTTAGAGTGGGGTACTTTCACAAGTATTCTTGATAAACTCACCTATGTGAATGTGAAAGTGTTGCCGCTTTCTATGAGAATATGGGAAGTTCTCTAGATCATTCGTTAAACTTGGATACAAGCACAGGGCCATAATGTGCTGCCTTTAGACTTTACACTAGTATAGTCGTGTGTGTTAAGCGATCTTTTTATCTACTAGAGTTCAAGACTTGTGTTCACTCTATGTTCAGATTATTAGAGAGCCTATTAACACTACGTAAAGGTTCAAGTCGCGAGACACCTTTACTTATGCACAACAGTACTACACAATTCTTGCTCAATATTTTAAAAATATAAGTGGGAGACTGTTGGGAATATATATTTAAAACATAAATTGAATTCCTAATAAAAATGTTTATAATAACAAGTAAGTTTTTCATAAAAGACAAATTAATTTTGTTAACATTAATTTTGACTTTTACATATTTGTGGTTTTTAATGGTGTTAACTCCACCAGAATAACATTTTTAATGACATTTAAATGTCTATAAATCATAATTTTTGGTGGGAAAAACAAATAGAGAGTTGTGTTTTAGTTTTTTGATAAAAAAATTGGGAGAGTTATAGAAGCCTTTTTCTTATGAGAGAGTTTTCTATTACGTCTCTTGAGTTTATAAGAAACTAAAGAAAAACAAGTGTGTGATCATCCTTAGTTTTTCTAGAGAGTTTCTGAGCAAGAATGAAGTGTAGAAGTTTCACATTCTCTCATCGTGCAAGAGTGATTGTGTAAGAGATTGATCTCGGCTGTTTTATCCTGGAGACGACGCGCAATTGAAGAACTGCTTGCACAATCTTGGGTAGAGCCGCAAAACGTCTTAAAGAAAGCCACCTAGTCCGCGACTCAGCCATAACGTTATTTATTTCGTGTTTGATTTTATTTGTTGTGCAGGCATAATTCGGAAATTGTTCCAAGACCTCACGGTTCAGCTAAAGATGTCACACAATCGTTAGAATCTGGACTCGAACAACCTCGGAACAAATTCATTATAAACAGGTATTAGATACGATTACCTTTATTAGATTTATTTAAATTAAACTTAAAAAAAATAAAAATTATTTTAATAACATAAGATAACCAATCGTTTAGGAGAACCAATAAGATTGGTTTGTTATGTGCACACTCTTTAAAGGAGTGTGCACAAAATTGGACTCCTGCGCTAGAGTAAAAAAAATTCCACAAAAGCATACGAAATTAGGGGTGCGTAATAACAGACCTCTAACACATTCAAGCATGTGGTGAACCACTGAACTACCTTGCCTCATCTGATGTTTAATATATGCACATTATATTTATAGGTTACTAATATACTTAAATTAGACAAAAATACGACCATTAATATTTTTTATTATTCTATATAAATAAATTAACTATTAATTACTGGTTCAATATAGTTTGACAATGAATACAAATCATGTTACGATTGTGGTACAACTCTTAACTATTATTTGAGTTTTATTCATCATCTTTTTTGTTTTTTTAGTCGATAATTTTTTTTTGCTTATTGTTATGAAATTATCGGGGAAAAAAATAACTTCGTACAAGGTCCTTCAAGACTCCGGATTGGCTCTTACGAGAAGCATTCATGGGAAACGTCACCGCTAAGAAAATCTTTCACCTCCAAAACAATTAAACATAATATGAATTACACATTTAAAACATAACCATTTGAAATGTTTATAATTAAATATTAGTAGCTGTTGAGTGCATATTTATCATATATTTAGTGTCAATTCCATGTTAGTATTTGCTATTTTCTTGTAAATTATTTGTATATTACGTTTGTTTTTCTCTATTTCTGTTTTGCTAGGTGAATCATCCAAAAAAGCGAATTTGCACTTAGTTGTGCAATAAAAGAAGTTAAACCGCAAAGGAAGAAGGGCCAAATACCAAGTGCTTAATACCATCTTGAAGAGGACGAAAAGACGAAGCTAACGGCGAAAGAATGGAGTCAATCCAACCTCGTATGAAGAAGTTACGAGCATTTGAAGCAAGTTGAGGTTGTCACAAGGTGTTGCAGTACAGGAATTATAAAGACACCCTCGTTTCTACTCGGGGCAGCCAAGATTCAAAGTTAGACTATCAGTTCTTCTAGACTGACAATCTCTGGCATTATTTTATAAAGGCAAGATGAAGAATTATTCAGGGTGCCATCATCCGCCCCATGCAACTCATGCGATCAGTTCAGGGAATTGCCATCGGCAGTTGACGGAGATAGCTTCTGCGAAACAAAGTCAGGGAAATACGACCACTTGTAATACAGGATTTTGTTACTGCTCGAGAAGATGGAAGTAAAGGAGAAGTTGGTTTGCTGTGGTGGAGTTGAGTTTTGGGTCTAGGAATGATACTGTGATGATGGCAGGTTTTAAGTCGAAGCAAAATATGGAGTTACTGCTGTAACAATGGTTATGTAGCTGAGCTGCAGAGAAGATGGTGGTTGTGTCTGCGATGTAGATGACGAAGAGCCTGAGTTCGTGGTATTTTTTGGGTTTTGCTGTGTTAATGGCTAGCTGCTGCCAATATATATCAGAGAGGAGGAAGTTAAGATGCTGTTCGAGCTATGATCAGTAAACTGTGGTAATGGTTGCACGGTGATGGGATGGTAGTTCGTAATGGTGTTGGTTCGAAACAGAAAGTGGTTTTCAGCTGTAATGGCAGAGATATGAGAACATATATGGAAAGTGAAGCTGTACGAGAAGACTGAGGTGAGCTCGATGCAAAATAGAGGTCACAGCCATTCATGGCGGTAGTGAAGACGATGGCCACTGATCACTGATGGTTTTGCTCGAGTTTGGTGGTTGCAGTTGACGACAGAGATAGAAAGGTCGAGCTCATTCAGAAACGAAGGAGAGTTTGATGGTGCTGAGTGATCGGAGATGGTGACAATGATCGTTGGAGTTGGGTTTTGCTGTTTTGATGGATTGGTGATTGTGGTACGTTTGCTGCCATAGTTTCCATTGACCTTGAGATGAATATGGCAGTGATGATGAGATCGAGCATGGAAGTTGATGATTCTGTCGAGAGTTGATGGTGACTGATTTGTCAGCGAGCCGTGAATATATGGAAGATGGAGCCAGTTGGAATTGGACTGAGTTTAACAAACTCAGATGTTTTATAAACTCACGGATAGCCTGGTATACGTGAGAGGTCTGTCCGGATATACAAACTCAGGAAGAATTTATTTTCACGATCACCAGAATCACCGTGATAAGACGA
Organism: Papaver somniferum; assembly: GCF_003573695.1. Taxonomy (NCBI): domain Eukaryota; kingdom Viridiplantae; phylum Streptophyta; class Magnoliopsida; order Ranunculales; family Papaveraceae; genus Papaver; species Papaver somniferum. The sequence continues at coordinate 77,748,331 of NC_039363.1, forward strand.
AGGGGAGAATGAAAATCCAGGGAATTAAAAACTCACGGAGGTTGATCTGTCCGTTAATCTGGCGGAGAAACAATGAAAAGTCAGGGAAAAATAATATTCACGGTGACATGTATGTCCGTGATTTGACGGGAGAAACATAAAAATCCAGGGGAAATTATTTCTCACGATGGGGTATTTGTCCGCGGGAGAATCAGGTGAAGTGTTTGCTTGTCAGTTCTCCACAACTAACAGGCTAATGACAGATGAAAGTGGGAGTTGGGCTGGACTTTACTATCCGAGTGAAGCCCATGAAGGCTATTGGCGTGGGTTTCTTGATTTACACGGCTCTAGTTAGTATGGTGATGCATTTTTGGCAAGTTACCATACGATTTCGATCGGGATTTGGTGCACGACCACAACTATAATTTGGGACACCTATAAAAGAGATATTTCTATCACAGATCTTTTAATCTTTTATCAAGCCATTGGAGAGGAGAACTCAAGAGAAGAAAAGCTAGGGTTTGGAGCTATTTCCACTATCATAATTATTTCTTTACCATTTTACATATGAAACTCATGAATTTTGTTAGTACCATGAGTAGCTAAACTTCTTAGTGATTGGGGATGAATTCTAAGTTCTAGACATGATTTTAGTTATTATATAAATCTATTTTGAAGTTCTTCACATGATTATTGATTGTTTATACTAATTGGAATATTTGTTGATTCAATCAAATGCTAGTATTCAGTTAGGAGATAAGTAATAGTCGAATAATTAATACAAAAGTAGAGAACATAAGACCTTGCAGAGGGATTCTGTGTAGCGATTGTGTGTATAAACAACACTAGAAAGTGGACCTTGAGCTAAGGGTCTAACTACTAGGATCAATCTATAATTCACAAAAGATAAAGCATTCAGACAAATTACACCTTGAGTGAGCTACTACTAGGTGGTTTAGACGAATAGAATCTGGTATTGGAGAGCTTCCGTACTCAATGATTTAAGGAATTTTGGGGATAGCACTGAGCTATCTGTTATTCCACGATTGGTAATAATTTGTGATTAATTGTATTAATGGATGAATATAATAACTTGATGACGGTTTAGTAACGAAGAAGTATTCTCTGATCATATTTCTTTCCATTGCTTGCAACTTTATTATTTTTAATTGCTTTGATTTTGCTTCAATCCAAACCAAAAACCCCCATTGTGACACTTTTGACAACTAAAACTCCCTGCTCTTCGTGGGAACGAATCTTATTTACTGCTATATTATTAATTAGTAAAGTAGAATATAAGTGAATTAATTTGAGCACCTACGACACACATCAAATTTTGGCGCCGCTGCCAGGGAGCAGTCGGTAGCTTTAGTTGTTATTTCTTTTTATTATATTTTTGTTTTTAGATTTTCTTTTTAGTTTTTAACTTTGTTTTCTAGATTTTTTTTAGGTACTTAATCTCTGGCATCGAAGGATTGGAATTACCATAGGTGCGGAATTCAAACTCGCAAGGGGACGGTACTACAAGAATGTCCAAAGTTGCAGCAAGAACCTTCTAGAGTAAAGATGGTTAATACAGACAACGAGGGAAATCCTCCACCACCTCCACCTCCGGAGAGGAAGCTAGGAGAGTTGACGTCTCCATGCTTAGATTCGCAACCACTGTGCATTACAATCACTAACCCAGTGGAGCTAAAGTCGAATCTACTTCATCATCTACCAAAGTTCAAGGGACATCCAGGTGAAAATCCAAATCGACACCTTCAACAGTTCCAGAGCACGATGACAAGTCTGAGGCATGCAATCGCAGACAGAGATATGGCTATGCTACAAGCCTTCCCGCTCTCATTGACAGACTTAGCAGAAGAATGGTTGTATTGTCTTCCTCCGAGGAGTGTTACAACATGGACTGAGATGAAAAAGATATTTCTGGAGAAATATTTTCCTTCTTCCAAAGCGGCATCCGTTCGTAAGGAAATTAGTGGCATTCTCCAGATGTCTGGGAGTCTCTATATGAATATTGGGAGATATAAGGGGTTGTTGGCAAGCTTCCCACACCATAATATATCCTCAATACTTATCATTCAATATTTCTACGAAGGATTACTTCTAGAACAGAGGAATTTGATTGATGCAGCTGCCGGTGGTTCACTTACTGAGAAGACAATCTCACAGGCAACCAGTTTGATTGAGAGTATGGCTTCTAATGCTCAAAAATTCTACACCAGAAATAACTCTAATGTCAGAAGAGTTAGAGATATGGGAGAGTCTGCACAGTCAGAGCAACAGATGAACAACATAGAGAAGGTATTACAACGAATGGCAGCAGTGATTATTCCTTCTTATGAAGAAGAGTCTGAACAGGTGAATGTTTTGTTCCCTAGTCAGAGGCCAAGGTATGATCCCTACTCTAATACTTATGATCCAGGTTGGAAAGATCACCCAAATTTCAGTTATGCAAATTAGCAAGCTGCAGCTCCTAATCCTTATGGACGACAAAGTGGTTTTCAACAACCACAGTTCCGACCACAACCTCAACCTCAACAACTGACTCAGAGTTCTATTTTAGAGGAGATGATGAAAATGATGATGAAAAAGCAAGATGCAAATGCTCAGCGTCAAGATACAATTTTGCAGAAGCAAAATATGGCTATAAAGGACTTGCAAACTCAAATTGGACAATTGTCTACAAACATGAATGAAATAAAAGCACAGAATTCGGCTAAGTTGCCATCACAGCCTTTTATGAATCCAAGAGCGAACGTCAATGCTGTAACTCTAAGAAGTGGGAAGCAAACAGAAGAGCCAAATCAACAAGAAAAGGTTAGTCAAGACTTGGAAGAGGAAGTAGAGGTGGAAACTGTTCCAAAGGAAAAACCAAATTCAACCGGCCAACCTAAGGATTCGGTTCCTACTTTTACCACACCACCTCATTTTCCTAGTCGTTTTGCCAAGTCAAAGAATCAAGCTCTAGACAAGGAGATTATGGATATTTTCAGCAAGGTGCATATCAACATTCCATTTATTGAGGCCATCAGAACGGTACCCAGGTATGCCAAGGTTCTGAAGGATTTGTGTACAAGGAAGGAGAGGTTAGTTGCTAACGAGATCACTCAGGTGGGAGAAAGTTCTTTAGATATGTTGCTAAAGAAGATGCCTGCAAAGTGTAAAGATCCTAGTGGTTTTACAGTGCCAGTTATTATTGGTGACAAACGGTTCGAGCGTGCTTTGCTTGATTTGGGAGCTTCCATTAGCGTGATGTCAGCCGATGTTTATGATTCTTTGAATCTGGGACCTTTAAAGGAGACATGGATTATCATTCAATTAGATAATAAGTCTAACATATATCCTAATGGACTCGTGGAAGACGTGTTGGTGCAAGTGAATGAACTAATCTTTTCGGTTGATTTCTTTGTTGTGGATATGCAGAATGGGGACAATTGTTCGTCTACTTCATTACTTCTTGGGAGACCATTTATGAAGACTGCTAAGACGAAGATTGATTGTGACACTAGGACACTCACTATGGAGTTTGACAAAGAGGTTATACGCTTCAATATTTTTGAAGCTATGCGTTATCCAAGTGATATCCATTCCGCATTTTTTGTTGATGTTATTGGTTCGTCGGCACAACAGATGTTTGATTTGATCAACGAAGATGAACTTGAATCTGTACTACAAAATAACATTGATTTGGACGTCCATGGCTTTCCTAACTTGGACGTTGATATTCCCAAGGATTTTGTTGAGACATGTGGTGCTTTAACGACATCACAAGAAGTTAGAAAAAGTAATATTTCATATATCTCTTTACCTATAACTGATGAAGTTCCTTTACCTTCTGTTGTGCAGGCACCTAAATTAGAGCTGAAACCTCTACCTGATCACTTAAAATACGCTTACTTGGGTGATGGGGAAGAGCTTCCAGTCATTATTGCAAAGAATCTCACAGCAATACAGGAAGAACGCCTTCTTCGGGTTCTGAAAGAGCACAAAACGGTTATTGGTTGGACAATTGCTGACATCAAAGGAATTAGTCCAGCCATGTGCATGCATAGAATCCTTATGGAAGATGATATCAAGCCAGTACGTGATGCTCAGTGTAGGATTAATCCCCCAATTATGGAGGTTGTGAAGAAAGAGATCCTCAAATTACTAAGTGGGGGTGATTTACCCAATTTCTGACAGCAAATGGGTTAGTACGGTGCAAGTGGTGCCTAAGAAATCAGGTGTCACTGTTGTTAGAAATCAAGATGATGAAATCGTTCCTACAAGAGTTCAAACTGGATGGCGAGTGTGCATATACTACAGAAAGCTCAATTCGGCTACCCGCAAGGATCACTTTCCTTTGCCTTTCATTGATCAGATGTTAGAGAGGTTAGCGGGACATTCACATTATTGCTTTTTGGATGGTTATTCGGGATACAATCAAATTTTTATTGCACCGGAGGATCAAGAGAAGACTACCTTTACTTGTCCTTTCGGTACATTTGCATATAAAAGAATGTCATTTGGTCTTTGCAATGCGCCTGCCACTTTTCAGAGATGTATGATCAGTATATTTTCTGATTACGTGGAAAACATCATTGAGGTATTTATGGACGACTTTAGTGTTTATGGCGATTCATTTGATATTTGTTTAAATAATCTTGAACTTGTGCTAAAAAGATGCATAGACACTAATCTTGTTTTAAACTGGGAGAAATGTCATTTTATGGTAAATCATGGAATTGTACTTGGCCACATTCTGTCTTCTCAAGGGCTCGAGGTAGACAAGGAAAAGATAGACTTGATTAGGAACTTACAATACCCCACTTCGGTGAGGGAAATTCGCTCGTTTCTTGGTCATGCAGGTTTTTATAAGAGGTTTAACAAAGATTTCTCCAAAATCTCATTGTCGATGTGAAAATTGTTGCAGAAGGAGGTTGCCTTTAACTTCGACTAGGAGTGCAAGGATGTCTTTGATAAATTGAAGGAATTGTTGACTACTGCACCAATTACTAAGTCACCTGATTGGAGTTTTCCATTCGAGTTATTGTGTGATGCAAGTGATTATGCAGTCGGAACTGTTTTGGGTCAAAAAGTAGACAAGAGGTCACATGTGATTTATTATGAATCAAGGACCCTAAACGATGCTCAAATCAACTATTCTACTACTGATAAAGAGTTGTTGGCTATGGTATTTGCATTAGAAAAATTTAGAGCTTATTTCGTGAGTACCAATGTGATTGTATATTCTGATCATGCAGCACTACTGCTATTAAAAAAGAAGGAGGCTAAGACAAGACTCATACGTTGAATTCTTTTGCTGCAAGAATTCAATATGGAAATCATAGATACGAAAGGTGTTGAGAATACAGTTGCCGATCATCTTAGTAGACTTGTTGTTTCCGAAGAAGAACTCCCCTTACATGATCGTTTTCCAGATGAACAACTTTTCTCGATTGAAGAATCAACACCTTGGTACGCTGATATAGTGAACTATTTGGTTACAAGGCAAGTGCCTAGTATGATGTCTAATTTTCAAAAGCTAAATCTTAAGAAAATAACCAAGCAGTATGTGTGGGATGAGCCCTACTTGTGGAAATATGGTGCTGATCAAATTATCCGCAGGTGCGTACCAAACTCTGAATTTCAGTCAATTCTATCTTTTGGTCGTTCTTATGCTTGTGGTGGTCACTTTGGTGCAAAACGTACCGCTCTCAAAGTCCTTGAGAGTGGCTTTTATTGGCCTGCCCTATTTGAGGATGCATATGCTTTTTGCAAATCTTGTGATAGATGTCAACGAACGGGCAATCTAGGTGCTCGAAATCAAATGCCACTCAATCCTATTCTCACTGTTGAGATTTTTGATGTATGGGGCATTCATTTTATGGGTCCTTTTGTTAATTCGAATGGAATATTTTATATACTTCTTGCTGTGGATTATGTTTCTAAATGGGTGGAAGCTAAATCCACCCCTACTAATTATTCTCAAGTTGTTTGTGAGTTTGTGAAGGAATATATTTTCTACAGACATGGTACACCAAGAGTGGTTATCAGTGATGGAGGCTCGCACTTCAAGAAATCCTTCCATGCTCTCCTCAAGAAATACAACATTACACACAAGATTGGTACGCCGTATCACCCAAAAACTAGTGGGCAAGCTGAAATTTATAATCGTGAGATTAAGTCCATCCTTGAGAAAACCTTTAACACTACACGGATGGATTGGATTATAGACTCAACGATGCACTTTGGGCGTATAGAACAACATATAAGACACCGATTGGTATGTCTCCATATCGGTTGGTTTATGGCAAAGCTTGTCATCTCCCAGTTGAACTTGAGCATAAGGCATTATGGGCGGTAAATATGTGCAACACGGAGTATGACAAAGCGGGAAAACATAGGCAACTACAAATTAATGAGCTAGAGGAGATACGTAATGATGCTTACGAGAGTTCTCGTATATACAAGGAGAAGACTAAGCTTTTCCATGACAAGATGATTTCTCGGAAGAATTTTGTTGTGGGACAGAAAGTTCTTTTATTTCATTCTCGTCTTAAGCTATTTCCTCGTAAGCTAAGGTCTAGATGGATTGGACCATATGTTGTTACTAATATTTATTCTCATGGTGCAGTTGATATCACTAGTCTTAGAGATGGGACTACTTCTAAGGTCAACGGCCATAGATTGAAGACATACTATGAAAGCATCGCCTATGTGAATGTGGATGAGATAGTGTTAGAGAATGAGTTTATAAAAATTGAGTTTATTAAATAGTTTGGTTTTTTGGTCTTGAAAGGATTGGAACTTAGGACCTATTGGTCACTAAGGACACTAGCTCATTTTCACTTATTGTGAATGAACCTTTAGTCCCATATAGGGAAAACTAAAGATGATACCTCTCCATAAGTATTGAATTTTTTGATATTAAGAGTGGCGGTCATTAGCACTTTTGTGCGAGGGGGAGGACTTAGGCAATGGACTAGTTGGTGCAACCACATATTTTCACACACGCGCGGTGCTTCGCACCGAAGCACGCACGCCGCCGTCCGCCCGTGCGGGCGGGCGGGCCGAGCCGGGCTCGGGTGTGGGTGTGGGTGTGGGTGTGTCAAGACTTATCTTTTTGGCGAAACTTCCTTTGAATTATTATCTAAAGATTTTAAACAAATCATTTCTTAATCGTTGGGGGCGTCTGACCCGACGGAGTTTCCTTACGTTTTACAAACACATTATGATGCATGAAACGTGCATGAACATTTTACAAACAAATTATGATGCATGAACGTTTTATAACCACATTATGATGCATGAAACGTTTTAAATCAATACATGAACGTTTTATACTGTTTCGAAAAATTTGAATTAATTGAAATTAATTCCATTCGATTTAATGCGCATCAATGAGACTTCTCTCATTTCTCCTCTATATAAACCGACCACATTTTTCATTTTCAATTTGTGTCCAGAAGAGCTACTATCCTCTTCTTTTCGTCTTCTCCCCCTGTGTGGTCCTTTATTTTCATTCCGTGCGCAATTGTTGTTGAGGTCGTAAGAGTTGGAAAGTACTGTAGTGCTAACAGTGCTTGCAACGGGCAGTTTTATCCTGGATACGAACTTGACCACAGGGTATAGGCATCACTCATTCTTGAGGCGTACCGGTCAAATATCGTGTTAAGGACAGCGTGTTGAACACGTGACTCTGTCCTCTGTTTGCAGTCCAATTGAGTGTCTATTTACTTTCCAGAAATTAATCCTTTTATTCTAACATCTCTATAACATCTTTCTTGAGTGTTTTATTGTTACAGAAGAAACAATCTTAACACGATATTTCCTGTTTTCTGTCTGTAACAATGGGTAAAAACGACGTTGAAAGGCCTGCAAAGTTTTCTGGAAAAGACTTTAAGAGGTGGCAGTCAAAAATGTTATTCTTTCTAAGTTACCATGAGTTGGATTCATATGTTACTAAACCTTTTGATGAATCACTGAATGATGTTGGTCGTGAGTCTTCTTTAGAAGAATGGAAGAGGAACAATTACATGGCTAAAAATCATATTCTGAATTGTTTAGAGGATGCTTTGTATGATTTTTACAATGCTAAGGACAACTTTTCTGCTTTTGATTTATGGGCTGCTTTGGAGGCAAAATACCAAGCTGAAACTGCCGGAACAAATTATGAATGAAATTCTTGCCGAAGGTATGGTGATTGATGAAACTTTTCAAGTATCTACTGCTATCGAGAAATTGCCTACTTCCTGGTCCGAGTACAAGAAGAAACTGAGACATGAAACTGCTGAAGTTATTATGGTTGAACTGCGTAAGAAAATTCAAGTTGAAGAATTGTTGTGCTCCAAGGACAAAAATGTATCTTCTTCAAGGGACATGTCTTACAAAGCTCATGTGACTGAACACAAAGGTTCCAATGCTGATAAGAACCGAAAAAACTCCAAGAAACCTCCAGACAAGAAAGGTATGTTTCAGAAACCTAAATCTAGCATTAATAAAATTAAGGGTGATTGCTATGCTTGCGGAAATCCTGGCGATTTGGCGGTTCACTGTAGAAACCGTAAGGACCTTAAAAAGAAAAATAATGCTAATTTGGTTGAAAACAACAAAGATGAATTTTCTGGCACGGTGTCTGAAGTAAATTTGGTAAAAAATGTGAGGGACTGGTGGGTATACTCTGGGGCTACCAAACATGTCTGTGGGAACAAAGAAATGTTCACCTCCTACAGTAAGGTAGGGGAAGGAGAGAAACTCTATATGGGTAACTCATCTACAGCTGCGGTTGTAGGAAAAGGCAAAGTTGGGCTCAAGCTCACTTCTGGCAAGACTCTCACTTTGAATGAAGTTCTTCATGTTCCGGACATCTGCAAAAATCTTGTTTCTTGTGCTGTTTTAGATGATAAGGGTTTTAAAATTGTAATAGAATCTGGGAAATGTGTTGTAACTAAGGGTAAGGATTATGTGGGGCAGGGTTATAAGACTGAGGGACTGTATAAGCTTAATGTAAACTCTGCTGTAATGAATAATAATGGTTCTTCTGCTTATGTTTGTGAGTCTTTGAACGTTTGACATGGTAGACTTGGACATGTAAATTATAAATCAATGCTTAAACTAGCCAATGTGGGATGCATACCCAAATTTAGTTTGGAAAAGGAACACAAAATGTGAAATATGCGTAGAATCAAAGTATGCTAGAAAACCTTTTAGCAAAAATGTTCATAGAAATTCTAAACCCTTAGAATTAATTCACTCAGACCTAGTTGATATGAAATCAGTTCAAATTAGAGGCGGTAAGAAATGTTTTATTACCTTTATAGACGACTGTACTAGGTACTGTCATATTTATTTTCTTAGAGGTAATGATGATGCCTTAGAAGCATTTAAGAGGTATAAACTAGAAGTTGAAAACCAATTGAATACTACCATTAAAACCATTAGGTCTGACCGTGGTGGTGAGTACATAACTCCTATAGGAGATTTCTGTGTAGAACATGGCATAATACACGAGGTTACCCCTCCTTATTCACCTCAGTCTAATGAAGTAGCTGAACGTAAGAACCGCACCCTTAAGGAGATGATGAATGCCATGTTAATTAGTTCAGTATTACCTTCGAACTTGTGGGGGGAAGATGTCCTCTCAGCCTGCTATATCCTGAACAGAGTACCTTTTAAAGGATCAGACAAAACTCCATACGAATTGTGGAAAGGTAGACAACCTTCTTTAGCATACTTTAAAGTGTGGGGGTGTTTGGCTAAGGTTCAGATCCCTAAACCTAAAGCAACCAAGATAGGACCCAAAACTGTTGACTGTGTCTTCATAGGGTATCCTGAGCATACACCTGCATATAGATTTATGGTTGTGAATTCTGATGTTTCTGAAATTGGTGTGAATACTATTATGGAGTCAGGGATGCTGTGTTTTTGAAAATATTTTTCCTTTAAAATCTGACTCTCGTAAGAGAGGTGTTGATCCCCTAGATGTTCCTTCAACCAGTCAGACTTTACCTTTAGAGGAAGATGAAGTAGAATTTGATCTTAGGAGGAGTAAAAGCTAGAACCAAACCTCTTTTGGACCTGACTTCATAACACTAGCAGAGTCTGATCCTCAGACTTATAGAGAAGCCATGACTTCTTCTGAAGCTCCGTGGTGGAAAGAGTCTTCTATTAGTGAAATGGAATCCATCAAAGAAAATGATACATGGGAGATAGTAGATTTACCTCCAGGGTGTAAGGCCATAGGATGTAAATGGATCTTCAGGAGGAAACGTAACATAGATGGAACTATTCAAAAATACAAGGCTAGGTTAGTAGTCAAAGGCTACAAACAAAAAAGGAAGGTGTAGATTTCTTTGATACTTACTCACCCGTTACGAGAATTACTTCCATTAGGATGTTAATTGCTATAGCCGCGGTTCATAACCTAGAAATACATCAAATGGATGTAAAGACAGCTTTCTACATGGTGAATTAGACGAAGAAATTTACATGGAACAACCTGAGGGCTTTGTAGTGAAAGGTTGTGAAAACAAAGTTTGTAAACTGAAAAAATCTTTGTATGGATTGAAACAAGCACCTAAACAATGGCATGAAAAATTTGATCATGTAATGTTTTCTAGTGGTTTTAGAATCAATGAATCTGACAAGTGTGTATATACTAAGCTTGTAAATGATGCCTGTGTGATTGTATGCTTGTATGTTGATGATATGCTTATACTTGGTACAAACATGGATGTAATTAATTCACTAAGAACATGCTGAATGAGAACTTTGACATGAAAGACTTAGGCCCTGCAGATGTAATCTTAGGGATGAAAATTAGGAGAAATTCTAACGGTTATAGTCTTAGTCAATCTCATTATGTTGAATCTGTGCTTAGAAAATTCAATCATTTTGATTGTAAACCTGCTTATACTCCGTATGATCCTTGTTGTAAACAAAAAGAACAGAGGTAATGGAGTATCACAACTTGAATACTCACGAGTTATAGGAAGTCTGATGTATTTGATGAACTGTACTAGGCCAGACATTGCTTATGCTGTGAGTAGGTTAGTAGGTATACTTGTAATCCAGGGCAGGAACACTGGGATGCACTTTTTAGAGTGTTGAGGTATTTGAAATACACGTTGACCTTTTGTTTGAATTATGAAAGGTATCCTGTCCTTGAGGGATTTTGTGATGCAAACTGGATATCAGACTCAGAGGAGTCTAAGTCTACGAGTGGATATGTTTTCACTCTAGCATGTGGGGTTGTTTCTTGGAAGAGTTCCAAACAGACCTGCATAGCTCGATCCACTATGGAATCTGAGTTTATTGCGCTAGATAAAGCAGGAGAGGAAGCCGCTTGGCTAAGATGCTTTTTAGAAGACATTCCTCTCTGGCATAGGCCTGTGCCGCTATATCTATACATTGTGATAATCAAGCTGCCATAGCTAAAGCTAAAAACAACTACTATAATGGGAAGTCTATACATATAAAAAGAAGACACGATACCCTAAAACAACTAATCTCAAAAGGCGTTATTTCCATTGATTGGGTTAAGTCCAAGGAGAATATCGCGGACCCTTTGACGAAAGGTTGTCCAAGGAGATAGTTATAATGCATCTAAGGGGATGGGGCTTAGGATCATTAAATAAACTTGCCATGAAGGATCAACCTTGCTGACTGGAGATCCCAAGATCAAGGTTTCGAATGAGAAACTAATTTGTGGCGGGTCAAGGTAAACACTATCAGAGAATTCATTCTCTGCCCCTTCCCTATGGTGTAGACGTGATAGTGTGACTGCATGTGAGGATGACTTTGTATTAAGTCTTAATGAGTTCTATAGTTTCAATTTTAGATTGAAGTGGGGTGTAGCAGTAAACACTCTTGACGGAACTCACCTATCTGAATGTGGAAGTGGGTCGCTTCCTATGAGAAAAGAGCTGATTCTCTAGAGCATTCGGAGAAACAGGATTTGTCCAGGGCCAAAAAGGACACAACGGCACGAACTCGACAGCACCTAGAGAGATATCACGCGTGTTATTATCGCGAATTACACTAAACGATGGTAGTTCAAGACATCGCGTTCACTGTCCATCAAGTAGTTCCGGCAATTTCTTACTAAGCAAAGGTTCAAGACCTTATGGACACCTCTTGCCTAAGTGGTATTTCTCGTTTTCCGTTTTCTTTTTTTTTCGGTATTTCATTCATGTGGGGGATTGTTAGAGAAAATGAGTTTATAAAAATTGAGTTTATAAAATAGTTTGGTTTTTTGGTCTTGAAAGGATTGGAACTTAGGACCTATTGGTCACTAAAGACACTAGCTCATTTTCACTTATTGTGAATGAACCTTTAGTCCCACATAGGGAAAACTAAAGATGATACCTCTCCATAAGTATTGAATTTTTTGATATTAAGAGTGGCCCTTGGGTCATTAGAACTTTTGTGCGAGGGGGAGGACTTAGGCAATGGGCTAGTTGGTGCAACACATATTTTCACACACGCGCGGTGCTTCGCACCGAAGCACGCACGCCACCGTCCGTCCGTGCATGCGGGCGGGACGGGCCGGGCTCGGGCTCGAGTTCGGGTGTGGGTGTGTCAAGACTTATCTTTTTGGCGAAACTTCCTTTGAATTATTATCTAAAGATTTTAAAAAATCATTTCTTAATCGTTGGGGGCGTCTGACCCGACGGATGTTTCCTTACGTTTTACAAACACATTATGATGCATAAAACGTGCATGAACATTTTACAAACACATTATGATGCATGAACGTTTTATAACCACATTATGATGCATGAAACGTTTTATACTGTTTCGAAAAATTTGAATTAATTGAAATTAATTCCATTCGATTTAATGCGCATCAATGAGACTTCTCTCATTTTTCCTCTATATAAACCGACCACATTTTTCATTTTCAATTTGTGTCCAGAAGAGCTACTATCCTCTTCTTTTCGTCTTCTCCCCCTGTGTGGTCCTTTATTTTCATTCCGTGCGCAATTGTTGTTGAGGTCGTAAGAGTTGGAAAGTACTGTAGTGCTAACAGTGCTTGCAACGGGCAGTTTTATCCTGGATACGAACTTGACCACAGGGTATAGGCATCACTCATTCTTGAGGCGTACCGGTCAAATATCGTGTTAAGGACAGCGTGTTGAACACGTGACTCTGTCCTCTGTTTGCAGTCCAATTGAGTGTCTATTTACTTTCCAGAAATTAATCCTTTTATTCTAACATCTCTATAACATCTTTCTTGAGTGTTTTATTGTTACAGAAGAAACAATCTTAACACGATATTTCCTGTTTTCTGTCTGTAACAATGGGTAAAAACGACGTTGAAAGGCCTGCAAAGTTTTCTGGAAAAGACTTTAAGAGGTGGCAGTCAAAAATGTTATTCTTTCTAAGTTACCATGAGTTGGATTCATATGTTACTAAACCTTTTGATGAATCACTGAATGATGTTGGTCGTGAGTCTTCTTTAGAAGAATGGAAGAGGAACAATTACATGGCTAAAAATCATATTCTGAATTGTTTAGAGGATGCTTTGTATGATTTTTACAATGCTAAGGACAACTTTTCTGCTTTTGATTTATGGGCTGCTTTGGAGGCAAAATACCAAGCTGAAACTGCCGGAAAAAATTATGAATGAAATTCTTGCCGAAGGTATGGTGATTGATGAAACTTTTCAAGTATCTACTGCTATCGAGAAATTGCCTACTTCCTGGTCCGAGTACAAGAAGAAACTGAGACATGAAACTGCTGAAGTTATTATGGTTGAACTGCGTAAGAAAATTCAAGTTGAAGAATTGTTGTGCTCCAAGGACAAAAATGTATCTTCTTCAAGGGACATGTCTTACAAAGCTCATGTGACTGAACACAAAGGTTCCAATGCTGATAAGAACCGAAAAAACTCCAAGAAACCTCCAGACAAGAAAGGTATGTTTCAGAAACCTAAATCTAGCATTAATAAAATTAAGGGTGATTGCTATGCTTGCGGAAATCCTGGCGATTTGGCGGTTCACTGTAGAAACCGTAAGGACCTTAAAAAGAAAAATAATGCTAATTTGGTTGAAAACAACAAAGATGAATTTTCTGGCACGGTGTCTGAAGTAAATTTGGTAAAAAAATGTGAGGGACTGGTGGGTATACTCTGGGGCTACCAAACATGTCTGTGGGAACAAAGAAATGTTCACCTCCTACAGTAAGGTAGGGGAAGGAGAGAAACTCTATATGGGTAACTCATCTACAGCTGCGGTTGTAGGAAAAGGCAAAGTTGGGCTCAAGTTCACTTCTGTCAAGACTCTCACTTTGAATGAAGTTCTTCATGTTCCGGACATCTGCAAAAATCTTGTTTCTTGTGCTGTTTTAGATGATAAGGGTTTTAAAATTGTAATAGAATCTGGGAAATGTGTTGTAACTAAGGGTAAGGATTATGTGGGGCAGGGTTATAAGACTGAGGGACTGTATAAGCTTAATGTAAACTCTGCTGTAATGAATAATAATGGTTCTTCTGCTTATGTTTGTGAGTCTTTGAACGTTTGACATGGTAGACTTGGACATGTAAATTATAAATCAATGCTTAAACTAGCCAATGTGGGATGCATACCCAAATTTAGTTTGGAAAAGGAACACAAAATGTGAAATATGCGTAGAATCAAAGTATGCTAGAAAACCTTTTAGCAAAAATGTTCATAGAAATTCTAAACCCTTAGAATTAATTCACTCAGACCTAGTTGATATGAAATCAGTTCAAATTAGAGGCGGTAAGAAATGTTTTATTACCTTTATAGACGACTGTACTAGGTACTGTCATATTTATTTTCTTAGAGGTAATGATGATGCCTTAGAAGCATTTAAGAGGTATAAACTAGAAGTTGAAAACCAATTGAATACTACCATTAAAACCATTAGGTCTGACCGTGGTGGTGAGTACATAACTCCTATAGGAGATTTTTGTGTAGAACATGGCATAATACACGAGATTACCCCTCCTTATTCACCTCAGTCTAATGAAGTAGCTGAACGTAAGAACCGCACCCTTAAGGAGATGATGAATGCCATGTTAATTAGTTCAGTATTACCTTCGAACTTGTGGGGGGAAGCTGTCCTCTCAGCCTGCTATATCCTGAACAGAGTACCTTTTAAAGGATCAGACAAAACTCCATACGAATTGTGGAAAGGTAGACAACCTTCTTTAGCATACTTTAAGGTGTGGGGGTGTTTGGCTAAGGTTCAGATCCCTAAACCTAAATCAACCAAGATAGGACCCAAAACTGTTGACTGTGTCTTCATAGAGTATCCTGAGCATACACCTGCATATAGATTTATGGTTGTGAATTCTGATGTTTCTGAAATTGGTGTGAATACTATTATGGAGTATAGGGATGCTGTGTTCTTTGAAAATATTTTTCCTTTAAAATCTGACTCTCGTAAGAGAGATGTTGATCCCCTAGATGTTCCTTCAACCAGTCAGACTTTACCTTTAGAGGAAGATGAAGTAGAATTTGATCTTAGGAGGAGTAAAAGATCTAGAACCAATACCTCTTTTGGACCTAACTTCATAACACTAGCAGAGTCTGATCCTCAGACTTATAGAGAAGCCATGACTTCTTCTGAAGCTCCGTGGTGGAAAGAGTCTTCTATTAGTGAAATGGAATCCATCAAAGAAAATGATACATGGGAGATAGTAGATTTACCTTCAGGGTGTAAGGCCATAGGATGTAAATGGATCTTCAGGAGGAAACGTAACATAGATGGAACTATTCAAAAATACAAGGCTAGGTTAGTAGTCAAAGGCTACAAACAAAAGGAAGGTGTAGATTTCTTTGATACTTACTCACCCGTTACGAGAATTACTTCCATTAGGATGTTAATTGCTATAGCCGCGGTTCATAACCTAGAAATACATCAAATGGATGTAAAGACAGCTTTCCTACATGGTGAATTAGACGAAGAAATTTACATGGAACAACCTGAGGGCTTTGTAGTGAAAGGTTGTGAAAACAAAGTTTGTAAACTGAAAAAATCTTTGTATGGATTGAAACAAGCACCTAAACAATGGCATGAAAAATTTGATCATGTAATGTTTTCTAGTGGTTTTAGAATCAATGAATCTGACAAGTGTGTATATACTAAGCTTGTAAATGATGCCTGTGTGATTGTATGCTTGTATGTTGATGATATGCTTATACTTGGTACAAACATGGATGTAATTAATTCTACTAAGAACATGTTGAATGAGAACTTTGACATGAAAGACTTAGGCCCTGCAGATGTAATATTAGGGATGAAAATTAGGAGAAATTCTAACGGTTATAGTCTTAGTCAATCTCATTATGTTGAATCTGTGCTTAGAAAATTCAATCATTTTGATTGTAAACCTGCTTATACTCCGTATGATACTTGTTGTAAAATCAAAAAGAACAGAGGTAATGGAGTATCACAACTTGAATACTCACGAGTTATAGGAAGTCTGATGTATTTGATGAACTGTACTAGGCTAGACATTGCTTATGCTGTGAGTAGGTTAAGTAGGTATACTTGTAATCCAGGGCAGGAACACTGGGATGCACTTTTTAGAGTGTTGAGGTATTTGAAATACACGTTGACCTTTTGTTTGAATCATGAAAGGTATCCTTCTGTCCTTGAGGGATTTTGTGATGCAAACTGGATATCAGACTCAGAGGAGTCTAAGTCTACGAGTGGATATGTTTTCACTCTAGCATGTGGGGTTGTTTCTTGGAAGAGTTCCAAACAGACCTGCATAGCTCGATCCACTATGGAATCTGAGTTTATTGCGCTAGATAAAGTAGGAGAGGAAGCCGCTTGGCTAAGATGCTTTTTAGAAGACATTCCTCTCTGGCATAGGCCTGTGCCGTCTATATCTATACATTGTGATAATCAAGCTGCCATAGCTAAAGCTAAAAACAACTACTATAATGGGAAGTCTATACATATAAAAAGAAGACACGATACCCTAAAACAACTAATCTCAAAAGGCGTTATTTCCATTTATTGGGTTAAGTCCAAGGAGAATATCGCGGACCCTTTGACGAAAGGTTGGTCCAAGGAGATAGTTAATAATGCATCTAAGGGGATGGGGCTTAGGATCATTAAATAAACTTGCCATGAAGGATACTCAACCTTGATGACTGGAGATACCAAGATCAAGGTTTCGAATGAGAAACTAATTTGTGGCGGGTCAAGGTAAACACTATCAGAGAATTCATTCTCTGCCCCTTCCCTATGGTGTAGACGTGATAGTGTGACTGCATGTGAGGATGACTTTGTATTAAGTCTTAATGAGTTCTATAGTTTCAATTTTAGATTGAAGTGGGGTGTAGCAGTAAACACTCTTGACGGAACTCACCTATCTGAATGTGGAAGTGGGTCGCTTCCTATGAGAAAAGAGCTGATTCTCTAGAGTATTCGGAGAAACAGGATTTGTCCAGGGCCAAAAAGGACACAACGGCACGAACTCGAAAAAGCACCTAGAGAGATATCACGCGCGGTTATTATCGCGAATTACACTAAACGATGGTAGTTCAAGACATCGCGTTCACTGTCCATCAAGTAGTTCCGGCAATTTCTTACTAAGCAAAGGTTCAAGACCTTATGGACACCTCTTGCCTAAGTGGTATTTCTCGTTTTCTGTTTTCTGATTTTTTACCGGTACATTCATGTGGGGGATTGTTAGAGAAAATGAGTTTATAAAAATTGAGTTTATAAAATAGTTTGGTTTTTTGGTCTTGAAAGGATTGGAACTTAGGACCTATTGGTCACTAAGGACACTAGCTCATTTTCACTCATTGTGAATGAACCTTTAGTCCCACATAGGGAAAACTAAAGATGATACCTCTCCATAAGTATTGAATTTTTTGATATTAAGAGTGGCCCTTGGGTCATTAGCACTTTTGTGCGAGGGGGAGGACTTAGGCAATGGGCTAGTTGGTGCAACACATATTTTCACACACGCGCGGTGCTTCGCACCGAAGCACGCACGCCACCGTCCGTCCGTGCATGCGGGCGGGACGGGCCGGGCTCGGGCTCGAGTTCGGGTGTGGGTGTGGGTGTGTCAAGACTTATCTTTTTGGCGAAACTTCCTTTGAATTATTATCTAAAGATTTTAAACAAATCATTTCTTAATCGTTGGGGGAGTCTGACCCGACGGATGTTTCCTTACGTTTTACAAACACATTATGATGCATAAAACGTGCATGAACATTTTACAAACACATTATGATGCATGAACGTTTTATAACCACATTATGATGCATGAAACGTTTTATACTGTTTCGAAAAATTTGAATTAATTGAAATTAATTCCATTCGATTTAATGCGCATCAATGAGACTTCTCTCATTTCTCCTCTATATAAACCGACCACATTTTTCATTTTCAATTTGTGTCCAGAAGAGCTACTATCCTCTTCTTTTCGTCTTCTCCCCCTGTGTGGTCCTTTATTTTCATTCCGTGCACAATTGTTGTTGAGGTCGTAAGAGTGGGCAAGTACTGTAGTGCTAACAGTGCTTGCAACGGGCAGTTTTATCCTGGATACGAACTTGACCACAGGGTATAGGCATCACTCATTCTTGAGGCGTACCGGTCAAATATCGTGTTAAGGACAGCGTGTTGAACACGTGACTCTGTCCTCTGTTTGCAGTCCAATTGAGTGTCTATTTACTTTCCAGAAATTAATCATTTTATTCTAACATATCTATAACATCTTTCTTGAGTGTTTTATTGTTACAGAAGCAACAGATAGATCTTCAATATTTACTCCCTCTGGAGAAGTAGTAAAGAGAATACTAAGTCGGGCTGACGACTATAAACCAAGCGCTAATGGGAGGCAACCCATAGGTTTTGTATCTTAAACCCTTTTATTTTTTGTTTTTATTGTTTTCATATCATATTTTTACATCCCCATGTTTAATTTCATTAAGTCCGGAATCTATTTTAGAAGAAAATTATGATGAATACCTTTTCGTAAGAAAAATTCAGACTGCGCGTAGTTCAGTTGAGAGACCATAACTGTCAGACCGTTTATCGAAACACTGTGCCATTTTGACACTCTGTAGAAAACACGTAGATGAACAACTGTTGCGAAATGGAGTTTTTCCAAATTCCTTACCAATTTGCACAGTTTTTGTGTTTTGTTTGTTGTTACATTACGTCAGATTTCAGAACTTTCGGTTTTACACATTGAGGACAATGTGAAGTTTTCGAAACACTGTGCCCTTTTGATACTCTGTAGAAAACACGTAGATGAACAACTGTTGTGAAACTGAGTTTTTCCAAATTCCTTACCAATTTGCACAGTTTTTGCGTTTTATCTGTTGTTACGTTACGTCAGATTTCAGAACTTTCGGTTTTACACATTGAGGACAATGTGAAGTTTAAGTGTGGGGGAGTATTTGCCATATAGATTTTTCGAAATTTTGTAATATTTGCATAGAACCTCCAACTTGTAGAGATTTTAGAGTCACTAGTATACTTCTAGGTATGTTTACATAGAGAATTCTGACCGACATAACTGAATTTGGAAGTGTTAGGGAACTACATTCGGATTTCTTACGAATTGGAGTGTTAAAATGAATTTAATCATGCCGGTGATGCAAATGAGGTGCAAGGAGAAATACATTATTAGAGTTGATGATCAATCATTAGTGGAGACTACCCATTTTCATATCAACAGAGACACCAGACCAAATGTTTTTATAAATAACTAAAGAGCTTTCTTTTGAGTGTGTGTCACCGTACATTAATTCTGGGTAGAATGGTGAGCTATCCAACCTCCCACAAATAGAAGCACTACTCTTTGATCTCTTGAGTGCTAATTTTGTCAATCATGAGGGTGACGTCTATAGACGAAAACCACCTTCTTGTAGTCTGATTTGCAGTTAGCACCATTCTCTCTCTCGCCAACAATAGATCCATAGAAACACCATCATCATCAACAAGGGAGCGACATCAAAATCTACAAGGAAAGTTGAAGACGTTTGAAGTTTACAAGAAACAATTCAAGGAAGAGAAAATTTCATATCCAAGTAAAGCAACATACAATGAGCAGATTTTTATACACATGTTGAAGACTTACACATAAGGAGCAGAAATTCTATATCTAAGTTGAAGACTTATTTACAAGAGCGAAGAAAATCAAAAGGTGAGAATTATTGGAGTTTATGATACCGAAGACAATACAAGTTGTGAAGATCAAAGTGGTAACATACTTCTCTCATGGCCATGTTAATTTTATTTCATATTTATTGTTTTAGTTGCAATCTCTCTTAAATTAAAAAAAAAATTACAAAAAAATAAAAATTACAAAAAAAAAAGGATACAAAGAGATTTTCATTTAAGTTGTTATTTGTTCAATAAGGCCACGTGGAAGAAAAATATATAAAGAAGTTTCAAGAAACAAGAAAATTGAGGAAAAGAGTTACAAATTATCGAAGTTCTACGAAGTTCAAGAGTTTATCATCAACAATTGAAGACCGAAGACGAAGACTAAGAAGATGAAGAAGACGAGCCGAAGGAAGACGTTTCTATTGGATGCATTGAGAGTGGTGCTTTCATCATTGCAATCGGATGTGAAGGTGGTAAGTACTCTCATCCTTTATTTTTAATAATAATGGTTGATTTCCTTTCTTAGAGATCATCGGAAAAAAAAGTCTTTTATTTCCCACGATCTTGTGGGGTCTCCAGAAATAATTCGAAAGGTTTCCTTTCCACCATTCAACTTGTGTAGGATTCTCTCTTCATTCCTACCTACACACATGTGAGACCCATAAAAAATCCGTCTTAGTGAGTGCAATTATCATCAAATCCTTTTAAGTGAGGCAGAAGTTGAGGCGAAATACTTATTGATCGCTCTCAAACACGCATTCTCTCATTATGGTATGGTTATTTCTCACTCAAGATTTAAGAATGAATATGTTCTTTGGTATTTATAACTTCTTATTACTAGCATGGAGAAACTCTATGTCCTCATAGCTCTTTGGATGCTTTGGAAGCTGGAACTCTTTGAAGTTGGAGCTGGTTTTGTGGGTATACCTCTCGTAAGCCCTCACGAGACTATAACTCGTCCACTAGGGACACCTAGGGGTTTGAAGGCCTGTTGCACATGCTAAGTGTAACCGTATCCTCGACGACATGGAGTTGTTGTATTTTAGATAGTTTGCTTGAGGACTAGAAAAATCCAAGTGTGGAGGAATTTGTTAAGTGCATATTTGTCATATATTTAGTGTCAATTCCATGCTGGTATTTGCTGTTTTCTTGTAAATTATTGTTTTTCTCTATTTTTGTTTTGCTTGATGAATCATCCAAAAAAAAGCGAATTTATATTTAGTTGTGCAATAAAAAAAGTTAAGCCGCAAAGGAAGAAGGGATAAATTCCAATGCTTGCTACCATCTTGAAGAGGACGAAAAGACAAAGCTAACGTCGAAAGAATGGAGTCAATCCAACCTCGTATGAAGAAGATACGAGCATTTCAAGCAAGTTGAGGTTGTAACAAAGTGTTGCAGTACAGAAATAAAGACACCCTCGTTTTTACTCGGGGCAGCCAAGATTCAAAGTTAGACTATCAGTTCTTCTAGACTGACAATCTCTGGCATTATTTTATAAAGGCAAGATGAATAATTATTCAGGGTGCCATCATCCTCCCCATGCAACCCATGCGATCAGTTCAGGGAATTGCCATTGGCAGTTGACGGAGATACTTTCTGCGAAACAAAGTCAGGGAAATACGGCCACTTGTAATACAAGATTTTGTTACTGCTCGAGAAGATGGAAGTAAAGGAGAAGTTGGTTTGCTGTGGTGGAGTTGAGTTTTGGGTCATTGTTACTGGCACTTGATAGGAATGATATTGTGATGATGGCAGGTTTTAAGTCGAAGCAAAATATGGAGTTACTGCTGTAACAATGGTTATGTAGCTGAGCTGCAGAGAAGATGGTGGTTGTGTCTGCAATGTAGATGACGAAGAGCCTGAGTTCGTGGTATTTTTTGGGTTTTACTGTGTTAATGGCTAGCTGCTGCCAATATATATCAGAGAGGAGGAAGTTAAGATGCTGTTCGAGCTGTGATCAGTAAACTGTGGTAATGGTTGCACGGTGATGGGATGGTAGTTCGTAATGGTGTTGGCTCGAAACAGAAAGTGGTTTTCATCTGTAATGGCAGAGATATGAGAACATATATGGAAAGTGAAGCTGTACGAGAAGACTGAGGTGAGCTCGATGCAAAATAGAGGTCACAGCCATTCATGGCGGTAGTGAAGACGATGGCCACAGATGGTTTTGCTTGAGTTTGGTGGTTGCAGTTGACGACAGAGATAGAAAGGTCGAGCTCATTCAGAAACGAAGGAGAGTTTGATGGTGCTGAGTGATCGGAGATGGTGACAATGATCGTTGGAGTTGGGTTTTGCTGTTTTGATGGATTGGTGATTGTGGTACGTTTGCTGCCATAGTTTCCATTGACCTTGAGATGAATATGGCAGTGATGATGAGATCGAGCATGGAAGTTGATGATTCTGTCGAGAGTTGATGGTGACTGATTTGCCAGCGAGCCGTGAGTATATGGAAGATGGAGCCAGTTGGAATTGGACTGAGTTTAACAAACTCAGATGTTTTATAAACTCACGGATAGCCTGGTATACGTGAGAGGTCTGTCCGGATATACAAACTCAGGAAGAATTTATTTTCACGATCACCAGAATCACCGTGATAAGACGAAGGGGAGAATGAAAATCCAGGGAATTAAAAACTCACGGAGGTTGATCTCTCCGTGAATCTGGCGGAGAAACAATGAAAAGTCAGGGAAAAATAATATTCACGGTGACATGTATGTCCGTGATTTGACGGGAGAAACATAAAAATCCAGGGGAAATTATTTCTCACGATGGGGTATTTGTCCGCGGGAGAATCAGGTGAAGTGTTTGCTTGTCAGTTCTCCACAACTAACAGGCTAATGACAGATGAAAGTGGGAGTTGGGCTGGACTTTACTATCCGAGTGAAGCCCATGAAGGCTATTGGCGTGGGTTTCTTGATTTACACGGCTCTAGTTAGTATTGTGATGCGTTTTTGGCAAGTTACCATACGATTTCGACCGGGATTTGGTGCACGACCACAACTATAATTCGGGACACCTATAAAAGAGATATTTCTGTCACATATCTTTTAATCTTTTATCAAGCCATTGGAAAGGAGAACTCAAGAGAAGAAAAGCTAGGGTTTGGAGCTATTTCCACTACCATAACTATTTCTTTACCATTTTACATATGAAACTCATGGATTTTGTTAGTACCATGAGTAGCTAAACTTCTTAGTGATTTGGGATGAATTCTAAGTTCTAGACATGATTTGAGTTATTATATAAATCTATTTTGAAGTTCTTCACATGATTATTGATTCTTTATACTAATTGGAATATTTGTTGATTCAATCAAATGCTAGTATTGAGTTAGGAGATAAGTAATAGTCGAATAATTCATACAAAAGTAGAGAACATAAGACCTTGCAGAGGGATTCTGTATAGCGATTGTGTGTATAAACAACACTAGAAAGTGGACCTTGAGCTAAGAGTCTAACTACTAGGATCAATCTATAATTCACAAAAGATAAAGCATTCAGAAAAATTACACCTTGAGTGAGCTACTACTAGGTGGTTTAGACGAATAGAATCTGGTATTGGAGAGCTTCCGTACTCGGTGATTTAAGGAATTTAGGGGATAACACTGAGCTAGATGTTATTTCACGGTTGGTAATAATCTGTGATTAATTGTATTAATGGATGAATATAATAACTTGATGACGGTTTAGTAACGAAGAAGGATTACCTGATCATATTTCTCTCCATTGCTTGCAACTTTATTATTTTTAATTGCTTTCATTTTGCTTTAATCCAAACCAAAAAACCCCATTGTGACACTTTTGACAACTAAAACTCCCTGCTCTTCGTGGGAGCAAATCTTATTTACTGCTATATTATTCATTAGTAAAGTAGAATATAAGTGAATTAACTTGAGCACCTACGACACACATCAGTTGCAGAGACTTTAACAAGAGCATAAGAAATGTTTAGAGATGCTTTTTTTTTTTTTTTTCTGTTCAAACAACTCATCAAAACACCTACAATCGTTTTATTCCGGAAACAAATGTTGGAAATTGGGTACTAGAGGATGAAATTAAGAGAACAGAAAAGAATGTTGTAATACCAACTTCAAGGCCTTGCGATCCTTTTCAGCAAATATTTCAACCATTCTCAAATAATATACGAGCACAATCGGTCAATGAAATAATGATTTCAGGATACAATGAATCTCTAACAACGTTTTTGGATTCAATAATTGTACTCTCTTGACCCAACCAAGAACACACAATTTATAGATTCTGATGATGCTTAGAGAGAAAAGAAAGCAGAGAATTTCGATTATATTGAAATGGGAGAAAACCTTCGCAATTTATAGAGGACTAGAGTTTAACTCATGCCGTAACGACATGGGTGTTATATAAAATTCTGGATAATTATGTAAGGTTATTTATCGAGAATAGTTGATTTCTAGTCAAATCCTCCTGAATTTTGAAGCGAAGCCCGAAATACGGGGCATTCTGGCGCCTAAAATGTGTTTCGCCCCCCCCCCCCCCCCCGTGAAAATGTGTTTGTGATTTGGTATGCGCGGTTTCGTCCTGCCCATATCGATGCATATTTGATTTGATATGCGGGGCAAATATATTAAATAGATGGAGAAAAGATAGGAAAAATGCGTGGACATTATTTAGTTTTTCTTTTTATTTAAATGAAAATATGTGTGAAATATATGAGTTTTTTTTTTAGTTTTCCTTTTATTTATGTATTGTTTGAAGAAAAAAAAGAGTCATAATATGGTAGATACTCAACTGCCGAATTGAATTTAGACTTCCGTAAAATTCCAAACACGATAAGTTAAGTTGTTTTCCTTTTAAGTTTGTAATTCTATAAACCAATCATACGTCGCAAAAATGTCCTCACCAAGATACTCGATTTACTCAGTCAATACAAAATAAGATTTCCTTACCGTTCAACGTGGGAGGTTCATTTATCTCGATTTTATTTTTAAACCAATTATACATTGCCTGGTAAAGTTCATAATACCGGAGGCATCATTTACCTGAAGGCATAAAGGGGAGGTTATAAGCGTCAGTACCGTAGAATAGATTTTCGACTGAATATCCGGAAAGTTTCATTGATAAATGCGGCTATAAAAGAAAAGTACAAACTTTATGTATGATTTCTCATCATATTGTTGAATCTCAATGGACTCTTCATCCATATGACTGCTCCTGTTTCCTAAAACCAATGCGGTAGGCTGAGGCTCTAAAGAAAAGCAGAGTCCTTGATAATGATGCAAGAACTATATTTTTGAATGGTTCAGTCATTGAAAATCTGGAATCTTTGTTTACGCAAATTTTGGAGCAAATGGGGGTTTTCAAATTTCCATGAACGATAAAAAATTAATCAAAAAGGTTACTCGAAGAAGCGTTAAGCGAAAATCTCTTGCCAACAAAGTCAAAGGAAGAACTATGAAATAAGCCTGGTTTGTATTACCTATAAGTTGGGGTCGTGAACAACATGAAATTCTGAATTTGAGCTCCACTTTGCCAAGAACAACAAAGAGGCTTTCACGATCACAACCTAAATATCCGCTCACAGTAAAATATCACTCTTATTCCAGAAAAATAAATCAAAAAACCTTCGCACACATGAAACCAAATCAAAGGAAAAACCAAGAAAAAAAAAGTGATTTCCGTTACCACATCTACTACGACCCAACATCATCGGTACCTGGAAAAAAAGAACTTGAGAGAGAGAGAAAGAGATTCACATCAGAAGAATATTTTCGTGGTGTTATCGAATCCAATTTAATAATCGATGATAAGAACTCATTAGTCTATAAGTATTTTGGTTTTTACTGTATCGTCTTTTTTATTGAATTTTGTAGTTTATGTACTCTCTCTATATATATATAGATCGAAGGTGATTCACACTATTTCCGAATTGTAGACTGCATGGTTTAGGAATTCTTATTAAACAGAGTTTAGGAATTCACGTAACGTCTTTCGGTTTCCTTCTTTTAGTTCAGTGCGGCTTTCTTTTCCTTTTTTAATTTTTAGGGAATTCACATAACGTCTTTGGGTTCCCTTTTTTTAAGTTTAGTGCGGCTTTTTCTTTCCTTTTTTAAGTTTTAGAAAATATGTATACACCGATGAAACATTGTCAAGTGTCTTTACCATACGATCGTTTTAAAAAATTCAAAAAAAGTTTGTTTCGGCCAATAAGAAGTGAGGATTTTCTCACCGTTAAATGTGGAGCTTTATTTATCCAGAACTTTAAGTCTTTAGATTTTTACTAATCTGTCTTTTGTTTTTCATAAAATTACTAATTATTCTTAAAATTTTTGTAGGCGATCGATGATTTCAGTTCTCACAAAACAGGCAAGTAATTTGTTGATTCTTCACATTAATTTTCATAGGAATGTCGAAGAATGTTTAACAATCGTGTACCTCAACATTGAAAAGCTACTTTGGAGTTGGAAGTCTATAAGTATCTCCCCTAACCATGGACATAGACAAGCAAATTATACTTTTGGTTTGGTACTGCTACGCATTTGACCGTATTGTTTGTTGTCTTTCTACTTTTCTCTGATTACAGTGTCTTTTTTACTTAATTAACTCTATTTTGAGTTTTAAGAAACCAACATATACTGCAGAAACATAGTTACTGAGACGGCAAATAGAGTAAATTAATATTAATACCTGTCACAACGTGACGGTGTTGTGATGTATCCTTCTTATTATCAATTTCGATGGGTTAAGATGTATTACCTATCGAATGTGAATTACTCAAAGATATTATGAGACTGAACTAACATTTGTATGTTTCAAATCCAGAGTCTTGAAGCAGTTCAAACTTGCCAGCATGGTGACGGACATTGCATCACATTTTCAGGCCACGAGGTGGAACCAATATACAGTACTCAATGGTGAAAAAGTCATCAGGAGGTACTGCTTATCCATGCCTAAGTAATGGACTTCTATATGAAATGTAAGAATTCGCTTTTAGCATTTCCATAGTTCTATTATACAACCAGGATTACATTTAACCATCTTATAACAAATATTTATACGTTGGTGATGAATTAATTATACTAAACATTCACTTTTTATTGATTGGCAGTGAAACCACGGATGTGGAGAATCCTTCAGATGAAGGTGACACAAGGAAAAGTAACGTACCTTTCTCTAATAATCAGTGTCGGGATATAACATCGCATTCATAGGTAGGTCATTCGTTAGGTAAGATGGATATGAAATGAAGACATTGTGAAGCACTACTCTGAATCAGACAGAGTGAACTATTCTTTCCCCGAGAAATGAGGAAGTGGCTGCAACAAATGATGTAATTGTTCAGATGCACCAGGGATTATATCACTCTTGCATGGAAGCAAAGTAGGTGGAAGAGGATTCGGAGAAAGGGTTTTTTTCTTTTTTTTGAGATAAAAAGATTATATATTGAAGAGGAAAAATATGTACATGGTAATTACAGGAAGTAACTCTTATTTCTAACAAACATCTCTAAAAACTAAGGACGTTTATCTCAACAACATAACGTCTTCCTATTGGAACAAGATTTAATTCATGGTGAAGCTCTTAAAGATATTAGTGTTTAAGCTCCACAAGTAAATGTCTTGCTGCGCTGCTACAATCAATTCCTCTTTAGGCTTTGCCCTTCCACCATGAAATCTGTTATTCCTTTCCAACCACAACTCCCAGCACACTGCAAATGGGATTAAGTGTCAAACTACTTTTATCTTCTCCAGAACTCCTTCTAGTTTTCAGCTCTGCAAGCTACTTGTTAAACCAGAATGCATAACCCACTTCACCTGATCTGCATTAGTGAAAAAATCCCAAATTGTCTTCGCCCAACTGCAATGCAAGAATAGGTGATCTTGCGTTTCCACCTGACTATCACAGAAGAGACAAAGTAAAGAACTCACTGTCACAACCCTGTGTTGTAACATCCATCTCGTTGGAACCGCTTTGTGCATACCTGCCCAAATAAGAAACAGTACCTTCGGAGGAGCATGTTTACTAAATGCAACATCAGCCAACTCCCAGTCTTCCTCTGAATCATTCAACTTGTTGTATAACACCTTCGCAGTGCACTCCTC
Organism: Papaver somniferum; assembly: GCF_003573695.1. Classification (NCBI taxonomy): domain Eukaryota; kingdom Viridiplantae; phylum Streptophyta; class Magnoliopsida; order Ranunculales; family Papaveraceae; genus Papaver; species Papaver somniferum. Next base: position 77,776,481 of record NC_039363.1, read on the forward strand.
CCTCAATGTTATCTTCCTCATCCTGACTTAAATTGACGTTTTTTAAGTCATGTTTGATCTCCAAGAGGTCAATACGTTCTGCAGCACTAAGTTCCCTAACAAACTCAAAGTTCCAAACCCTAGACTTCATATTAGCCACCGTTTCAAACTTTGGGTTGCTTAATCTGTAAATCCTACGATATTTATCTTTAAACGCCCTTTTTTCGTTCCACCAGTCATGCCAAAATCTGATACTCTTCCCATTCTTTACATTAATTGAAACAACCTCATGAAAATCTACGTTGGCTTTAAGATTTCCATATCATAGACTGCGATTTCTTGGTTCCTTGCTCTGCAAAGGAACTAAACATGCAGCATCTGATCCTCTCTTTCGTTCATTATCTTCCTCCACAAGGCTGACTTCTCCTTCACGTATCTGTCGTGCCACTTTTCTAACAACGATCTATTTATTTTCCTCAAACTTCTTATCCCTAACCCTCCTTTGCTTCTCGGTTTGCAAATTTTCTTATACGACACCCAACTCATCTTCCTACTCCCTTCCTCTCCACTCCATAAAATTTTTCGTTTGATACTGTTCAAAATCTTTTCCACCGAAACTGGCAGATGATATACAGATAGGAAATAAACTTCAATACTCTCAAGAGAACTTTTGATTAAAGTTACCTGCCTTGTTGAGAAATCTTCTCTTCCACGGGGCAAGTTCTTTCTTCATTCTTTCAATCACGACATCCCATATAGCCACATTCCTATTACCAACACCAATAGCCATACCCAAATAAGTGATAGGCAGCTTCTGAAAGCTTAAAGCAATGAATTTGCCGGGGTTACTGCCATTCACCTCTCAAGATGCATATAACAACTAGAAGAAAAGCTATTTAATGCAAGACAACAGAGAAGGAACTAAGATTGGATAATGGCGTTTTTCCGGAAGTATTTCCGTAGTCTAGAACCTAGTTAGTAAGTTCGCGAATGATTCGCGAATATTTCCGTATCACGAATTTTATCGTTTTATTCGCGTACGTTTGCAACTCCGAACCCAAGACGCGTATTCTGTGGCATTCCCAGATTATTCGTGAATCGTTCACGAACTTTACGTATCCCGAATGATATGTCCGCTTAATTCGCCGGAATTCTTTAGCTTTTACGTTTTCAAAGGCCCCACTTTTTGGGCTTTACTGCCTCCCAAGCATACGCGCCTAATATTAGACGTTTTTATAATTTTTGTGAAACAAAAATGACATAAAAGATTTGAAGGTGAAGGTGAGATAGATCTCAAACTCACTAACCAAACATCTAAACCATTGTACCACGTCCTCTTGGATGACTAATGTTTTATATATTATTATAATATCATCATATTAAGTTTATTTTTTCTTTCAGTAACTCACACATATGCATACAAATTAGTCTATGACTTTATAAATACTAATTATTTATTATATATAGATACCGAATTTTGAGAGCCGAACTCACATTTATAAATCGAATTATACACGTACGTATATCGTTCCGAATTACTGACGAGTCACGTCCCGTTGACCGAATTTTGAAACGAATTTGGGTTTTAAAAAACCATATAACACTCGTACGTTTGTCGTTCCGCACGTTTGCCGAATTTCGAATTGCTAACCAGGGTCTTGAATAGATAGAGACGGTCGCAAAAGAGATGTCTGCGTCCATCATTGCTGGAACCCATTAGGAGCGTAGAAAATTTCACGAATGCATTTTTTTTGGGTGTTGCTTTATATACCCCCTAAAAACACTAATGGGCATCCACATGCATGCCCTGCCTGTGAAAGAACCCAAACAACAGTTCATCCCCATCTCTCCCTGCAATTACACCATTTAGTAATATCCTGATCTTTTTAGTCAATGTATCTTCGTCTTTGATTTGACAACCAAATTTGTGAAGACCAAAAACCTCCCAGACAAGTATCTTCTCTGTTTAAACCTATTAATTTATGCATTGAATCGTTACACTCCAGTAACATCCAAAATCATCGATCATAAATATTGGAGGGATCAAGACCAGGTTATAGGGATGTTGTACAATAGCTACATAATCACCTCGTATACGGGTGTATTTGTCCATCACCATTTTCTGCGTTGTTGGATCTTGTCCAACAAAGCAAGCACCTATGACATTTTCTTGTTGTATGCCGGCTATAACATGCATTACAGGACCATATTTTACTTGACATCCAAATGATTCGAATTTGATTTTGATGTAATTCTCTTCTTCGCCTGCGGCACGAAATCATACAAACAACATTAGTATTTTATTTATGAGAAAAGAAAGAGATAAGGACACCATAGAGACAAGGGAGTATGTTTGTAACCACTTCAACGGAATTATCCTCCACCAGATGAGCTAATGGTTTCCAATAGCTTGCTGCACATCTCCGCTGCTTTAGAGTTCTATCCATTCACGTTACCAGAAAAATCAACTGCAGAAATTGGCACTGAAGCTGTTTCATTTGCAATTATACAAAGGGCTTTCCTCCATTCACTAACCTTATCTTCATTCTTGTTCTTCCTTTCAACGTCTTCAATCCGGAAGGGGTTTTAATCTATCAAAAGAAAACAACACAAACAAAAAAAGCCTAAAAGGGAATTTTGTGATGGTTTTCGTTGAAAGAAATTAAAGAGGGTTTTCACTTCGAAGTTTCAGATATTGAAGGGATTTTAGGGACGTTTGACTTTTTTTTTTTTTTTTTTTTTGTGTTGATGAGATGAATCTCTATGCAAAAAACCCAAGCGACGCAGTTTAGAATATACAAAGTCTGTATCGGGGGTATGGAAAAAAAAAATTGATGGCGTAGGAAGATTACCTTACTGAGTAAACAGATAAAGGGTATCGTTAGTGTTTTAGGGGTACATAAACGAACACCCTTTTTTTTATTATGTGACTTCTATGATGGACACAAAATGAGAATATTTGAATACAGTATTTGGTTGTATGATTAATGAGGTATATATATATTTTCAGAAGAAAAAAAATCCAAAGTAATTTTAAGGCATATGTACACAAATATAACAAATAGTTTTTACCTTTTCATTTCCATTGTAGAAGTTCTTGATGTTTCTCAAATCATTGTGCAAAGTGCAAACCAGTGGATCCATCGAGCGACTTGAAATCTCTCAATGAACTAAACATACAAAGAATGGGGGAGGGAGGGGAAGTTATTAACACACACTAATGCCAGCTGCTATTTGGTCTAAAATAAAGAAGAAGAAAACAACTGTCACCATCTAAGAGAATGGGAATGACGACACTCACAGATCGGGTAGCTATTTTATCAACTAAAGGATTTTCCTTTGACATATTTGCCACCGAGTTTTAACCATTCAAGGCATTCGTATCCGAAAGACATACAGTAGTGTAGTACGAAACATATTTGGCATCCGTAATACGGATTAACACACATTAATATATATTTGGCATCCGAAATCCGGATCAACACACAATAATATACGGACACGGTACCATGGAATCGACACTTATGAATAAAACTCGAATTTAAAAGTAAAAATAAGAATTACTAGATTTTGTGCCCGTACTACGCACCGGGCGGACTCGCAAACCATCTATCATCATTTTTGGTAGATGTGGCTTTACCTCACCCCGTCATGCATTTTTATTTGGTGTCGCCCCTCCCCATCTATCACCTAGTGTATGTTTGGCTCGGCTTCGCCTCACCCCGTCCCAATGTATGTTTAGGATTTCTAATTTGGGGTGGCTCGTCTTCGCCTTGCCCCGTTCCCATACATTTTTGATTTGGTGTGGCGAGCCCCGCCCCAATGCATAATTACGATTTTTGATTTGGCGATTTCTGATTTGTTGTGGCTCGTCTTCGCCTCGCTCCATCCCCGTGCATTTTTTATTTGGTATGGCAAACCCCGTCCAGATACATGCTTAGGATTTTTTATTTGGCGTGGTTCGGCTTCAACTTGCCCGGTCTCAATGCGTGCTTAGGATTTTCTACCGTTACGATCCGAATTCTTGAATTGTACAGAAACGTCCAATGTTAAATAAGGACCATCACCACTGAACTTGGAAGATGGGTTTGTTTGATTTAGATGATCTCAAAATTTTCTTATTTGTACGTGCCAGAGCTAATTTTTTTTGAAAAAAACTAATAATGTAAGAAAACGTTAATGAATACCAAACTGGTACAGAAGCAATCCCAAACAACCAAGGCAACTTCAAAAAAAAAAAAAAAAAAAAAAAAAAAGGTCCACTCTTTAGTTCCCTATATAAATTCAAGATCACCTTCCTTGCTTTTTCATAAGATATCTGTTTAGAGTTTATTCCGGCCATGTCACACATTTGCAGACACCAAAATAAGATACAACAAAGATAATTGGGCAAAGTCACTGCCCAAAAGGGAAATACAAAAAGAGGTAATTGGGGAACTCAATATATGAAGGAGTTGAGTCATAAACTCATCATGTTCTTCATGAAGCAGTAGCATTTGAAATGGAGACATAAAATGCATCTTTTGCCTTTGCGTGATTTAAAAATCTACCAAGTGCAGCTATTGTTGTTGTCCCCCATTTTTTCATCCTTTTAGATACTATACACTGTGGTTCACATCAGCAACCACTTTTATATCTCAACCAAGAATTGAAGAAACTGTTTCTTCTACTGAAATGCATCAAGTAGAATTAGTCCTGCGAGTAACTTCATAAACGTACATCCCCGGCCTTAAACATAAACATAAACATCTTCCTATCAAAGAACAAAAAAGACTGATGATAATGTATATCGCGTACATGACCAAGTTTCCAATATCAAATTTAAAATTGAGTACCCATCTTTTGTGGAGTATGAAATCTCTGGGATCCTCCGTCAGTGGGTTAGGTGGATGGAAATAAGGGCCACTACTTCTTGTATAACTATAATAAGAAATACCTTGCAGGGGATACAGTTGACAGACCGACGGGCCACCTGGTGAAGACTTAATGGGCCAAGTTGATGAAACCTTGTTGTAGAGAGACTCTTTGTAAACAAATCCGCAAGTTGATGTTATGTTGCAATATAGCAAAGAAGTAAACGGCCTGAGGAGATACGTTCTCGTACGAAATGATAGTGAATTTGCATATGCTTCGAATGCGCATGTTGAATAGGATTGATAGCAAGATATGTAGCACTGATATTATCACAATATAGAGTTGGTGGCTTCGTTAATGAAAAACCAAGATCATGCAACAAATATTGAATCCATGTGAGCTCAGCGGAAGTAGATGATAGTGCACGGTATTCAACTTCAGTGCTACTAGTAGAAACAGTTGGTTGTTTCTTAGAACCCCAGGAAATAAGATTTTTACCCAAGAAAATGCAATGACCGGAAATAGAGCGAGAGGTATCAGGGTCATCTCCCCAATCAGCATCAGAAAAATCCGTAAGCTCTATAGGGTTGTTGCGCCAAAAAGAAATCCCATGACCAAGTGTCCCCTTAAGGTGACGAAGAATTCGTTTAACAGCCATAAAATGAGCTTGAGTTGGACAATGCATATACTCTTGATTAACTGCATAAGTGATGTCATGGCGCGTCATATTTAGATACTGTAAACCTCCCACCAAACTTCGATATAGGGTAACATCAGAAAATAATGGAGCATCATTGGATGTTAACTTAGAACGCGACGTCACTGGAGTAGAAACAGGTTTAGAATCTGTAAGATCAACCCTTTTTAAAAGATCTAAAGTGTATTGATTTTGAGTTAACACAAGACCATCCTTAGTTCTCGTAGCTTCCAAACCAAGAAAATAATGCAAGTCTCCCAAGTCAGTCATAGAGATTTTTGTCTGAAGTTTAGGTAATAGAGAATTAATACCTGCAGTATCACTACCGGTAAGGATGATATCATCGACATAAAGTAATAGAATTATTGTTCCTGCACTGGATTGTATAATAAACATAGAGTGAACTGAATGAGATGACTTGAATCCAATAGCAAGAAGAAAAGCAGCAAATCGATTGTACCACGCACGAGGAGCCTGTTTTAAACCGTATAGAGCCTTGTGTAATAAACAGACATGATTAGGATATCTAGGATCAACAAACCCCTGAGGTTGTTCCATATAAACCTCCTGGTTGAGAGAACCATGCAAAAATGCATTCTTAACGTCAAGTTGCTTAATCAACCATGAATAAGTGATTGCAAGGCTGAGAACTGGACGAACAGTAACCGGCTTCACAACGGGACTAAAAGTCTCATCAAAATAAATACCATATTGTTGAGAATACTCCTTAGCAACCAAACGTGTTGTTCGTCGATCAAGAGAACCATCAAGTTTTTTCTTCACACAATAAACCCACTTAGAGGCAATAATATTCATACATGGTCGTCGAGGAACAAGAGACCAAGTGAAATTATTCAAGAGAGCATTGAATTCTTCAGGCATGGCTTCCCACCACTCTTTGAACTTAGAGGCAGTAGTAAAACAGGTTGGATCAGAAGGAAGAGATGCAAATTGAGCTACAAAACACTGTAAGACAGGATATCGTGTAGTAAAACAACCTTTAAAACTCCTAGGTTGAATAGTATTATCCTTGAGACGTGTTACCATCGGATGAGCATTAGTAGGAAACTGAGGAGGCTCACGTACAGTTGGAAAGTCAGCTGAAGATGTATGCGCAGTAGGATAAGACTCTATAGAAGGAGACTTTGATAATAATGTGGGAAGAGATATAGGTGACGATGAAGAAGAACTATCAGAGAAAGAGAGACGTCGAGGAGATAAGGGCAGAGAAGGAGTATTTGTTGGAGGAGAAAATAAGGGAGAACTGGAAGGAGTAGTTGCTGAAACTGTAGATAAAGTATGTGAGGGAGGAACGGAATGCTGTGGAACTGGATTCAGTGGAGATACAGTAACAGAATCAGTAGCTGTAGAACGAGAAGAGTAGGGTGAAGGTAACTGAGAAGTATGTGGTGAAGGATGCAAATGCGTGGCTGTAATAGGATTTGGCCAAGTGAGAAGAGTAGCAGTAGCTGGATTAGAGGAAAGAGTAGAAGGTGCAGCACCAACATCAGTGGGTTAAGGAAATATTGATTCATCAAAGATAACATGGCGAGAAATATAAATCTTGTTGCTCTTAACTTCGAGACATTTGTATCCCTTACGGCGATCACTATATCCAAGGAAAACACACGGTAGAGTTTCTGGATGCAATTTGTTACTTCGAAAATGATTCAAGAGTGGATAACAACGACACCCAAAAGCTTTCAGAAAATCATAATCAGTATGACGATTGTGAACAACAAAATAGGGAGAATTAATAGATAAAACTGGAGTAGGGTGACGATTTATCAAATAAACAGTTGTGGCATAAAATTCAGCCCAAAAACTCTCAGGGAAGCCACTTTGAAGCATTAAAGCACGACCTGTTTCAGTAATATGACGAATTTTACGTTCAACTAGGCCATTTTGTTGAGGCGTGCTAGGACAAGAAGATTGGCTTAAAATACCGTGTTCAAATAAGTAAGATTTCAATGGATCAGCATATTCGGTACCACCATCAGTTTGGAGTACTCGTATGGTTGTATAGAAGTGTTTCTCTATCATGGCTTGGAAGTTGAGAAAGCAACGAAAGACTTGTGTTTTATCAGATAGAAAATAGACCCAAGAGAAGCGGGAGCATTCATCAACAAACAGAAGAAAATAACGAAAACCACAATTAGAAAGAAATGGCGCAGGACCCTATAAATCTGAGTGTATAACAGCTCCAATTATATTGGAATAAGTATTTCTAGATGAAAATGGAATGCGGTGATGTTTAGAACCTACACAACTAGAGCAGATAGACTTAGGAGAAGAAAGACTAGAATCAAACAATAAACGAGACTTGAGAGAATTAAAAATAGTATCATTGGGATGTCCTAAGCGCATACGCCAGACAGAGGGACTAGTTCGAACACCAATAGTGGTAGCAGAAAGTGCTGGAACAGAAGACAAGCGAGAATCTGATGACGCACTGGGAAAAATAGCATACGGTCCATCTTTATTCTTGCCCTTGTATAGAAGAGATCCCGTGAGTTGATCCTGAATGCAAAAACCATCACGGTCAAAACGAAAAACACAATTAGAGTCACGAGTAAGTTGGCCAACAGAGATAAGATTTTTGGCAAGTGATGGAACATGTAATGTATTTTTCAGTAGCAATTTTGACGAAGGAGAGTAAAGAGTAATGTCACCAATTCCTGTGATAGGTAGTAGTTTACCATCACCAACGAGAACTTTATCATTACCATTATAGTCATAACGATTGGTCATTTGAGAGGAATCTGATGTCATGTGTGCAGATACGGCTGTATCAGCAAACCACTGGTTTTCATACGACATTGGTTGAACTTGCAAAGCTGAAAAGGCCTGTGGGAGATCAAGACTTGAATTTTGTGTAAGTCGATGACAGACCTGAGCAGTATGGCCCTTCACACCGCACCACTGACGGATAACAACTACGGTTTGAGGTGGAGGACCAAGCACAGATCCCATGTTGTTGTTGCGACCACCATTGTTCCAACCACGGCCGTAAGAGGGAGACGGATAGCCACCACTGTTGCCAGCACGGACACCATTGTTCCAACCATTAGTATTGACATTTCCATTCCAACCAGTATTCCAATTGTTACATCCACCAGAGTTATTGTAACCACCTCGATAAGAGTTTGAGTAGTTGCCACGACCAAAACCTCCTCCACGACCACGACCATAAGTGTTGAAAGAACCACGACCATGACCAGAGTTATTCGGTTGAGATGAGTTCTGTTGTTGTTGACTACCATGACCAGTAGGAGCACCAGCAAAGAAAGAAACTGGATTTTGAATGTCAGCAACATGGATTTGTAGATTTTGCAAATATTGAAGATGAGACTCATGATGTACTAGTAAAGCATGAATCTTAGTAAAGGTAAGAAGAGTAGTTCGAGTTATAACTGCGGCGTAAATATTAGACCAATCAGCACCCAATCCACGTAGTGTTGTGGAGACTAGCTCAAGATCAGACACTGGTTGAAGGACGGATGCCAAGGAATCAGATATTTCCTTAATCTTCGGAATATATTCAGAGATGGAAGAGTTACCCTTTTGAATGGTTGACAAATTAGCTTTCAGTTGAAGAATACGTGTTGGGTTGATTGTGGCATAAGTAGAGCGAAGATAGTTCCAAAATTCACGAGAATTTCCACGTCTTGCACATTCAGACTTCATGGTTTCAGCGAGAGAGCAGTTAATCCATGATATAATAGTTTGATCAATAACTTCCCATTCCTCATAGGCTGGGTTAGGAGTTCGATCTTCAGTTTCTTCATCCACAAGTTCTGCAGCTGGTATCTCACAAGAGTCATGAAGATATTTGAAAATTCGTTGGGATTTAAGAATAGGGGTTATCTGAGATTCCCAAAGAAGATAGTTAGTTCTATCCAAAAGAACTATTTTTGTTGAAGAAGGCATGAAAGGGGAGTTTTCGAACAGAGAAGGGGAAGAAGTAGACATAAGAGAGCCTATGGTTTGCGACATAGAAGCAGAGATAGTAGGAGAATCATTGCTTTGATCAGAAGCCATAGTACTAGACGTAGAAGAAGCAGAAGAGGAAGATGATTGAGCTGATGAAGACATGATGAAGACATGATGATGAAGAGAAGAATAAGCTAGGGCTTTGGAGAGATCGTTCTGGCTCTTGTTACCATGAACAATTGTATAAGCTCTCTTAACCCTATTAGGGTACTGGAGACAAGTATTTATATTGAACGTATTACACTCTTGGTTTACAAGACACTTACATAAGACCAAATATACATGGACCGTAACATATATGGACTATACATGGACTACCATTCTACACTACTGAAGACAGAAAGATGAAATTGATTTGTGTATTATTGTACACTTAAACCTTAAACATTAATGAGCTGTAAATGGAATATAGTGTTTTATGATAATATGATCACACAGAGACATTTGTTATCCATCCATGTGATCCAATTGGTTTTTATTTGAATTCAGACCCTATCATAAATGGATTGCACAACTTACCTGAAGTTCTCTATCATGCTAACCCATGAAAATGATCAATTTTCTATCCCTAGCCGCTAAATGTTAATGTGGGTCAGCTTAATCAATTGTCTTTAGTTCATTCACCTGTAATGGAACTAAATACCAACTCGATAGGATAGAATATTTAAATATCAAAAAAATGATGTATTAAACATTATATTTAAGGAGAGAAAAGGCCTGCCGGTAGTAATACAACCAAATGATGTCTGAAAAGCGGATTGCAAAACTTGATCCGATGTAGTTTTGCAATGCACCATTCACCATATCCATCTACAGTGAAGATTTATACCATGGTGATGATTAGATAATTTCAATAATCAAGCAGTGTTGACAAAAACCAATACTTTATCACCTGGACAGTGAACAACATAAAATTGGAGTTGAGTTTATTTACCTGGGTTTCTCACCGTTCATCCTCATCTCATTGATCGAATTTACAGCACCAAAAAACCCTAATCGACTGAACACAATCTTTGAAAAAGCGGAGGTATAACAACAACACACAATATTTCACTTAGCAATTTGTATGGACTAACTCCAATATACTTTGCTAGAGAATCAACTAGACAGTCAGACTCAATCTAGATAAAAGTATATCAAAGAGTTTATATCTCAATCTCCCGATTTGATATATACTCAAGCAAATAGAAATCTGCGAGTCTTTATCAAATATTTGAGAGATAACTTGGATGGTATCAAAGACCAATATCCAAGTGTCAATCAATTTAAATCAACAACCAAAAGGTCGGATATTTTAATTGATTGAACAACGCATAACCTGTGATATTTCAATTATATAACAAAATATAATGCGGAAAAAAAATAACACAGACACCAGAATTTTGTTAACGAGGAAACCTCAAATGCAGAAAACCCCCGAGACCTAGTCCATATTGAACACACACTGTATTAATCCGCTACAGACACTATCCTACTCCAAACTAACTTCGGACTTGACTGTAGTCGAACCCCAATCAATCTCCCACTGATCCAAGGTACAGTTATGCTCCTACGCCTCTGATCCCAGCAGGATACTGCGCACTTGATTTCCTTAGCTGATCTCACCCACAACTAAGAGTTGCTACGACCCAAAGTCGAAGACTTGACAATAAACAAATCTGTCTCACACAGACAAATCTATCAAAGGATCAATCTGTCTCCCACAGATAAACCTAAAAGGTTTTGTTCCGTTTTTTGATAATAATTAAGGTGAACATGTACAAATTGATAATTCCGTCTTATATTCCCGAAGAACAGCCTAGAGTTATCAATCACCTCACAACAATCTTAATCGTATGGTAGCAAAACAAGATATTGTGTAATCACAAACAATGAGACGAATATGTTTGTGATTACTTTTTTATATCTTACCTATCGGAGATATCAATCTCAAGTCAATCAATCTGATTGTACTCGTACGATAGAAGATGCAAGATCAGATCACACAACTACGATAAAAGTAGTATCGGTCTGGCTTCACAATCCCAATGAAGTCTTTAAGTCGTTAACCTGGTTTTAGAAGAAGAAACCAAAGGTTAAAGGAGAACCGACTCTAGTATGCAAACTAGTATCACACGTGAGGTGTGGGAATTAGTTTTGCACAGATACTAGAGTTCCCCTTATATAGTCTTTCAAATCATGGTTTGCAATTAAGTTACCTTGGTAACAAAGCAATCAATATCCATCGTTAGATGAAAACCTGATTTAGATTCAAGCTAATATTTCTCAACCGTTAGATCGAAAACTTAGCTTGTTACACACACTTGACAATGCACACTTCCAGGTTTGTTAACCGTACCCAAACGTATGCACTTGTTGGTTCAACAATAGTTAACCAAAAGGTTATCCATATGAGCATTTCATATCAACTACGTTCTTCTTCACCATAACTAGTTCAAATGATTTCAAATGAACTAGTTATAGAGTTTTTCAATTGCAAGGAAATCTCATGTACTACACAAGACACAATTGAAGCAAAGATGATTTGATTCACTTGAATCGGTTCATGAATTTTTATAGCCACAGTTTGCAAACTGCATTCCTTAGTCTTTTTAAGTTTAAGTTCAGAAATCATCTTCAGATATATAACCTTCTCAAGTTTGCAGACTAAGTTCGCGGACTTAAGTTACCGGCCAGAGTTTACAAACTCCAGCAGAAATTCTCGGGTATGAGAACTTCGCCGGTTCGCGGACTTAGTTTCACGCAAATAGTTTGTCAACTCCAGCAGAAATTCTCGGGTTTGAGAACTTCGGCAGTTCACGGACTTGGCTCACGCCATTCTTCCATTCTCTTGATCAACAAAGTTCGCAAACTTTGGTTCAAGGAATATGACTTATACATAAATGTGTTTCCACAACAATGCTTATGTCCACCATTGGTTATGTAATCTAAACTCTCATTTCAATCATTGAAACATTCTTAAAGGATGTTATATAGTTGTTACACCATTTCTCGTTAAAGCAATTTTCAAGATGATTGAATCATATCATGACTTTCGTCACATGGTAAAGATAAACTTGGTTAAAGCAAAAAGCTTACCAACTCATATTTCGAGATATAGATAGGAGAGGTATACTCGGCTCGAAATACCAAATGTGTATAATCAAAGTCTATATATATAGCATACGACTTCTTGTCTCAAAGAGTAGGAGATAGAGTAGATAGACTTTTGAGTGATAGATAAGTTCAAGTCTTCACATACCTTTTTGTCGAGAAGTTCCACCGGTTCCTTGAGTAGTTCTTCTGCTTGTATGATGAATCGCCATGAAGTCCTTGAGCTCAACTACACTTTCTATCCTAGTCCGAGACTTAGCTATAATAGACTAGAAATCAAGACTTATAGTTTTGATCACTAACATTGACAAACATGCTTGAGATAGCAACGCATGCGAGTTCGACCGAGCAATGCTCTAACAATCTTCAACAGCAAAACCAATTCAAATTCATAATCATCTGAAACCCTAACTTCCACTAACAACATCACTTCCGTCTCCTGTGAAAATCCTAATTCACTATTCTTCCATGTGAGTGGAGAATTAGTAGCTAAATCTCCTCCCTTACTCTCAACACACAATACCCATCTCTAATCTCCATCTGCATATTCTAATTCGAACTCCTCTTCCAAATATACAACATATTCAATTCTAGCAGAAACCCTAATTTTTATTTCTTCTGATTTCTTCTTCTTTCAAAGCTCAATTAGCTTCCAAATTCATCACCCTCTTCTTCGATTTATCTGGATCTCAAGATTACATGAATCACACACAAAAAGAAACTATTCATTAGAATTGAATTTGAAAGGGCGAAAGACATGAAGAACAGAAGAAAGAGAAGAAGAAGAAGAGAATAAAACTCTCTTCGATATATTGGTGTCTCCGTTAGCTTTAGGTCTAGTTTTTGATGTAGGTAGTGTCCACACCAACGGCGTCAATTAACGTACAGTTAAAATTTCAGTTTAAACGAAGTGTAATGAATTATTTAGGCACAAAAGCTTACAGAAGTGTTGTACACCCACGTTTTTTCAAACGGTGTTATAAACGATCAGTTAAATACATGGTGTAAATAGAGTGTAATCCAAGTTTTAATGTTTTCACCAATAAAGTCTCGCCAAGTGTCCTCACCAGGTTTACTAATGCCCAAAACTTTTATCTAATTTAATTTGAGAGGGGTGTTACACTCACCGAGCGACGTGGGAGCTCATATGACTTAGTGTTTTAAAGAAGGGGAGATAATAAACTCAATAATCAAGAAGGAGAACACTCAATACTAACAGTGAACTACACACATTCTGCAACCTTCGGGAGAGCAAACATTTAGTTCATATAGGAAGTTATCTTTGGTCTAAACATGCATAACGCAATCTTGAGAGCAACGTTTAGTTCATACCGGAAGTTATCTTTGGTCTAAACATGAATAATGCAACCTTCTCAAGAGCAATATTTAGTTCATACCGGAAGTTATGTTTGATTAAACACGCACTATGCTAGCCGATAAACCCGCCGAAAACTAATATATTCGAGGTATAACCATTACTGGCACAATGCGAACGTATAATTTAACAACTAAAATAGATCATATTCTCAACAAGAAGAAAATAGGAGAGGCTACAGGTGTTCAAGACAAAAATCCAATTTCCGATAACAAACAAAATCCCATGCCGTAACATGTTTGCACGGGTCATACCCTAGTACTACTACGTGAAGGACGTACATACGGACTGCCATGAATAGTAACATGTTTGCAGGTACGGGAAGAATGTGTCCAAACAGATCATACTAATCAGCACCATGAACAGTGCATTTACTTAATTTAGCGAGTATTAATAGTTGTTCCTTAAATTTTGTAGGGAAATGAAATGTATGGTTATTTATCCAGACACTTTGTTCACTAACCGTATACATCCAAAAGTAGATAATAAAATATCAACCACTAATCATCTCTTTAAATACCCAAATGAATTTTTATTTCTTCAGAAACATTTTGATCAAACAATTATTTTGTCGAATTACCGATCACAATAACAATAAATATAGCTTGTTGAATTTTCTAGCGAGGTAACAAACTACCAATGGCGTCCATGACTAGGATATTGATTCTGTGCATGGCAACGGTGTTTATGTGTTCCTTGTTGCTGGAATCAACTTTAGCTAAGGGAAGGACAATCAATTACGGTGATTTGGACCCGGATACTCCTGATGCACATTGCAGCCCCGGAAAATCGTGTCAGAATTTGAAAAAACCTCACGTAGCTAATCCGTATCACAGAGGGTGCGAGAAAGCACAAAGATGCAGAAGTACGCCCAGCCCACCTGGCGAAGGCGAGGAAGAAGATGATGACATTGAAATTCCATCACCTAAACCATCGCCAAACAGTGATCACGGTATCCGCAAACCATCGCCAAAGGGTGACCACGGTAAATTTAAAGGTTTAAAGTTTGATTAAAATGTTTCTCAAACTCGTTCAAGTTACTTGAATGAGTAATAAATAAATAAGGAATCTCTTGTATCCACTTCGTGTATGTACGTCTTTTTTTTTATCTTATTAATACACTTATTTTTTTTAATAAATAAATCAGGGTCATCCCTGAAATTACATGACATAGTTTGTGATATCGCCTCCCTGAAGAAGACATACCAATAAAGAGTGAACATGTGGTTCTTTCCACTGCTTACATAAGTTTAGTTCAACACAAAAAGTTGTTAAAAGATCTGTCACATGGTTTTCAGATTTTGGAACTAGACTAAGCTTCTTTAAGTTTCTAATACATAATAAAAAGTTTTTCTTGTTGCCTGCATATAACCTTGTTTTATCTTTTTTCAAGATCTTTAACTGGATTCTAACTAGAGCTGTCAATTAGTAACCCGGCCCGCGGGTTGACCCTAGCCCGGCTTGTTTCAACCCGGCTTGGCTGGGCTTGTTTCCTAAACGGGCCGGGCTAGGTCTGTTATATCTGACCCTAATAGAAAACAAGTCGGGCTAGGTCTAACCCGCGGGTTACCAGCCAACCCGTTAAATTATGATAATAACCTGTTATCGGAGGTATCGGTAGTATTTCACCTGCTACCCAGGTAACCGGGTACTTCTCATTCTTATCTAAGTTTTCTAAAGAAAGAGAAATCAGAAAACTTCTCTTCAAGTTTTAGATCTGGACTGGAGGCAGAGCCGCAAAGGTATTCCGTATTCGTGTTCGTCTCTTTTTCTAACTTAAAACTAAATAGGGTTGTTTTTTCTATTCTGAGTTCTAGATTAGAATAATTAGATTTTGACCTTTAAGTTTACTGTTTAACTATAATGATCTTTTTTTTTTAATTTTCTAACTATCTGTTATTCCGTTTGATTTTCAGGGGTTAGGGTTAGGGCTTTACTCGTAATCAACTAACCAAGTTTTATCCTTTAGGTTGTTTTTTCACTTCTAAGTTATAGATTAGATTTTGATCTTTAAGTTTAACTTTAATGATCTTTTTTTTTTTAATTTTCTAACTATCTGTTTGATTTTCAAGGGTTAGGGCTTTCTTTAGACTACCGTTGAAGAAGAATAGGAAAAATTGGCCGATGATTTTACTTCTACTTTCCTAATCTAGGTGAGTAGTTCTAAGTTTTTAATGCATAACTTGTTTTAAGTACTGTTAGGTGTTTGTGGAAATGATTCTTAGAACCCCAATCCCCTTTTCACGAATTTCTTGGATACTGTCAGCGATTTAGGAATGTCAGTAAAGATGGGTGTTCGACAAGATGTTAAGACAAGATGGAATTCTACTTATCTTATGTTGCAAAGTTGTATTTCGTATGAAAAAGTCTTCACTCATTTGAGGTTGGTGGACCCTGACTATGCAGAGTCTCCTAATGGGAAAGAATGGGAGCAAATCAAAGTGGTCACGAAGTTTCTCAAGGTCTTTTATGACCTCACGACTCTATTCTCTGGAAACAAGTATCCTACTTCTAATTTTTATTTTGATGGGGTTTGTCAGATTAAAGTATTATTAGATCAAGAGACAACTAATGACATTGAGTTCATCAAAAACATGGCGAAGAAAATGCAAGAAAAATTTGCCAAGTATTGGAAAAAATTGAGTCCAATATTGGCAATGGCAGTCGTTTTAGACCCTCGATTGAAGTTTGAATTTGTAGAGTTTACTTTAGAAAAGGTGTATCCTGTTGAGCGTGAAATGAAGAAGGAAGTTGATATTATTAGAAAAAGGATGGCGACACTCTATAAAGAGTATCATACGGCGTCAACTTTAAGAGGTTCGACAACCAATGAAACTCAGAATTCGGGTACTGTAAATGGTGGGAATTCTGGACGCAATGGAAGTGCTTTTATGCAGGTGATATTTCTTTAAGTTTTAACTGCTTGAACATTTCTATAACTGTCCATATAGAACTGGTAGTTAATTGTTGAAGTTTTTTGATGCAGGAATTTGCCGCGGCAAAAAAAAAATGCTGGTCAACAATCTGACAAGTCAGAACTAGAACAATATCTAAGTGAGTCATCAGGATCAATGTCAACTGATTTTGACATCTTGAAGTATTGGAGAAGCCAAGAACTACGATACCTTAATCTTACAAGAATGGCAAACCGATATTTTATCAATTCATATTTCAACTGTTGCTTCGGAATCTGCATTTAGCCTTGGGGGAAGGGTACTTGACAGATACTGCAGCTCCTTATCACCTGAAAGTGTCGAGGCATTGATAACAACTCGTGATTGGATATATGGAATCGGTAAGAGGCTAAGTGTCTTGAGTAATATTTAAAATTAGTTGTAAGTCTATTTAACAATATATATGAGATTGATAATTACTTATTTTCAATTATATGTAGGAGCTGCATCAACTGATGTTGAGGAAGTGAAAGATAATGATATTAGTGAGGATGTATTGGCATTTGAGCCAGCAAACAACAATGAGGCAGTAAGTTCTTATGCGTCTAATTAGTATCTGTACTTCAGCGATATAAAGCGGGTAATTATGAAAATTCTATTTATTTACATTAACACATCCTTTTGTTTGATATACTTTTTGCTGGAAATTACAGATTCATACTGGAGCATCTTGAAGTGATACACTTCTAGACACAAAATTACAAAGATACATGGAAAAAGAACATTTTTTGGGCACTGATTTAGGAAATATTTTGGACTTCCATATGATATCACTGTCTCCTATTTTTTGTATAAATATGAAGGGAGACACTAACGATATATATTGTATATGTGACTGCATATGAGGGTTTAGGTTGTGATTCAAGATTTCAAAGTCAGTTCAGTAGACGGTAGCTTCGGTTCAGTACTTCAGTTTGTCCACTTTTGTATATAAAAGGACAAACATAGATAATAGTTACTGTCACTTTGAGGATTCTTATATGAATCACAATCTTGGACCTATATCCTTAATTCTTTATTAATGAATATGATACTTTTTGTGCAGGAATTGGTTGTTATTATGGTCTCCTCTTCACTAGTGTAGTGATGAAGTGTTTTAGACTTTTAGTAGGTGATACTGTGGTAAACTGGTAGACAGTAAAAGTGGAAGCTTGTATTTTTGTTTTGGTTTTATATATGTATGTAACTATGTCTATATGTATTCCACTCCACAACTTTGGTTTGGTTCATTTCAATCATGTTTTAGTTGTATTGTGGAATCTGTAATCTGTTTTCAGTATGCAGTTTTTAGTATTTAGACTTGTGGTTGTTTACCATATTCATATTTTTAGCACAAAAATAATAAAGTCAAATTTACCAGCCAACCCGCAACCCGTCAGAGCCAACCCGTCTAGGGCTAGGGTTGGGGTTTTGGGCTTGTACATGAACAGTACTAGGGCTAGGGTTGACCCTAACCCGTCCATGGCTTGTCAAGCTAGGGCCGCGTTGACCCTAGCTTGCCCGTTTGACAGCTCTAATTCTAACAGCTTCAAGGACTTTCACATTGTCACTCTCAACTTCTATGTGGGGATGATTGAGTTGATGTGCCCACTGGATTGTCATGGAAGCCGTGGTGTCCTATAGTTCTTCCTCGGTCCTTGCTTCAAGTCGTCTGCATCTTGCTTCAGTAACTTTTCCTGCATGATCCGAAAGTATTAGAGATACCCCTCCTTCCTCCCTGTCACTCCTAATCTTCAAAGCTGCGTTAATTCTAACAGTCCCTAAGTTAGTATCAACCCGTCTATTATTTTCTATAATCTTAACTTCTGTTTCCTGGTTTCCAGAGCCCTTGTCTCTTCTACTACAGTTTATCATGTACACTATGCTATTACCAGTTCTATGTGCACTCGGTTTTATTTTCCTAAAAACCAGATCACATCTGGTTTTCCAAGTCTCCCAACAAATAATTGGCATGATGTCTGCCCACTCAATACTCCCTAAACTGTCTATTCTTCCTCTGTAGAACCAATCCTGCAACCAGTAATGGAAGTCTGATAGGTTGTTAGTATAAAAAGCTAGGCTAAACCCTAGGTAAACTATCACAGACTTGATGAACTCACAGTTCATGAAGATATGAGTAAGAGTTTCATCATTATTTCCACACATGGGGCAGATCTTGTTTATATACGGGAGTTTCCTGGCCATTCTCTCATTCAAAGGAAGGATAGAATGTATGCATTTCCAGATAAAGGTCTTCACTTTGGGGATTGTGTTCATTCTCCAGATCTTTCTCCAAAAGTTCTTCAATTCCATATCTTCAGGTTGGCCTCGGTGGATTAGTTTCTTGTACAACGACTTGACTGTAAACTTTCCATTTTTTTCCGGATTCCATCTTAACTCATCTCTTCTCCCTTTATTTATCTTAATCTGCTTAACCCTCGCACCTACATGTGTTTCAAAGTACCTGGTCAGCTTTTGTTCATCCCACCTCCATTGATTCCCGTTGCTTACCATTAATTCCTCAAGGAAAATGATTTTTTTGGCATTGGTCTTTTGGTTCTACCAATTGTTCCTTTTGGCCTGGGTACCATATGTCCTCCCAGACTCTAATCAACTTCCCATCTCCCACCACCCATTCTGTGTTCTCCTTTATTTTCCCCATCTCTCTCGTCAAATTTTTCCACACCCACGAATCCTTGTCAGAGAAATTATACCTGTTGCTCAGCAAACTGTTTTCCTGAAAGTACTTGTGCTCATAGATTGAAGCCCACAGTCCCTTACGCTCTTGTAGCAGTCTCCAACAAACTTTGGATAACATAGCCGAGTAAAAAATTCTTAGGTTCACAAAACCCATTCCTCTCATACTCTTCAGCTTGCAGACAGATGTCCAAGCCTTTAAGTACACCCCCTTCTTCCCATTTCCATCCTTTCCCCAAAAGAAATCCCGTTGTAGTTTGTCTATGTTTTCCGTTACCGCAACTGGCACTCTAAAGCAGTTCATTTGGTATATCGGGACTCTCGAAGAAGACGCCTGAATCATAACTCCTTTTCCTGCACATGACATGTTTTTTCCTTTCCTATCTTACATCTTACTACCCACTCTTTCCAAAATAAATTTACAGGACTTGACTTTAGACGTATGGGTGAATAACGGTGCACTTAAGTATTTGTCATTAAGAGATACTCTCTTAACTCCTAGTGTGCTAATGACATCATTCATAGTATTCTGGTGGTTATTGGGGCTAAAGAATATTCCTGATTTATCTAGATTGATCAGCTGACCAGATGCCGCGCTGAAATCATTTAGAACCTTCAGTATGTTGGCACTCTCCTCTTTTGCAGCAGTGCTGAAAACAAGTAAGTCGTCAGCAAACAATAAGTGAGAAATTGGGGCAACATTTTGTCCCACCTTTATCCTATGGATGAGGTTCAACTCTTCAGCCTTGGAGATAGACCTGGAGAGCACCTCCATACAGATAATAAAAGGTAGGGAGATAGAGGATCTCCCTGCCTCGGTCCTCTAGTTGGGTTGAATTGCTCGCATGGCACCCCATTTAGAAGGACAAAAGCCGATACAGTACTAATACATTGATGTACCATGTTGCACCACTGGCTACTGAAACCTAGTTTTCTCAAAATCCTTCCCAAAAAATTCCATTCCACCCTATCGGAAGCCTTTGACATATCGATCTTTAACCCCATGAGAAATTCACTCCCTCTTTGAGCCCTCATCGTATGAATCATCTCATGCGCTATGAAAATGTTATCGGAAATCTGCCTACCTTGAATGAAAGCTGCTTGGTAAGGAGATATTATGTTTGGTAACAACTTTTTCAACCTATTTGCTAGAAGTTTCGAGATAATTTTATATATGATGTTGCTTAGGCTAATCGGTCTATAATCACTAGCGGCTTGCGGGTATTCTATCTTAGGTATGAGGGTGATGAAAGTTGTGTTTATCTCCCTAAGAATGAAGCCTGAGGTGAAAAAATTGTCAACCATACTAAAAACTTCCTTATGAACCACTTCCCAGTTCATCTGGAAGAACCTAGGAGTGAATCCGTCTGGTCCAGGTGCCTTGTCAGGCTCCATGGAGAAAACCACACCCCTTACTTCTTCTAAGGTAGGGCTCTCAGTCAGATGCACATTATCTTCAGTTGAAATTATGGGTTGTATATCATCTAGGTAGTTGCTCTCAGTATCTGGGTTCGAGGTGGTGGCTACGGTTTTGAAATGACTTGTAATGATCTTGAAAACTTTCTTGTTCCCTTCTACCCAATTACCTGACCTATCTTTTACAGCTTCTATCCTATTTCTCCTGTATCTATTCACAGCTTTCCTATGAAAATAAGTCGTATTCCTATCTCCTAATTTAACATCTTGTTCACAGCTCTTGTCCTTCCAAAAAATTTCTACTACCTTGTACCAGTATTCTACCTCTTTCTCACAACCCCTAATCACATTGCTTCTGTTCCTAAGGTTCATGTTTGAAGTCGCCTGAAACAGGCTATTCTTAGCTTTCATCAGATTCAAGTTTATGTCACCGAAAGATTTCTTATTCCATCTGTAGATCTCACGCTTAGTGCCTTTCAACATTTGGACTAAACTGTGTGCTTTACTCCCCTTAGCCTTATGTTTCCAGCTCTCCTTAATGATGTTCTTGCATTCCGGCTCCTTTAGCCAAGTACCCATCACCCCGAATGGTTTGTTTCCTTCATATTGAAATTGCTTTGAGTTGAGCATTATCGGTATATGGTCTGAGCCGACTCCCATCAGATGTGTTAAGTCGCATTACAGTTTTTTCCCAACCATTCTCCATTGGCCATAGCCCTGTCGATCCTGGCTTCAGTGAGTGCTTCATCCTTCCTTCTATTACTCCAGGTGTAGGGATATCCCACAAATCCCAAATCGTTAAGATCAGCCATATCGAGAGCATACCTAATCTTGTCTGCTTCTGGTTTGTTGGAATCTCCCACCCCTTTCTTGTCCTGTGCTTTTAAAGTGAGGTTGAGATCCCCTATAACTAGCCATTCTTGGTTCATATTACTTCCCATCTGTGCCATGAAGTTCCAGAAGCTGTATTTTTCATTCCAATCTGTTGGGACATACACACAAGAGAGGGTGCATTGCTTCCCACTTACCATATCTCTAATTTGACAGTTTATTAGACTTTTGGAGAACCTTCCCACCTTGAGATATGTACCTATTTTCCATGCCACCACTAACCCCCCAGCGGCGCCAATAGGATCAACAATAAAGCAGTTTTTATATCCCAACTTTCTGATTATAGGATTTACCACATTTCTCACATTTTTTGTCTCACACAAAAACAATATATCTGGGTTTTTTTCTCTTATTAGGTCATTGAGATAGTTTTGTGTTAATGGATTTCCTATTCCTTGGCAGTTCCATGAGAAAATTCTAACATTTCCGGCATGATGCATGTAGTGGTTATTGAAAATATGGTATTTATATGCCTCAATCAGGCCAAAATCTATGTTCATGCTTGTGTTGGTAAAGATGTAAGGGTTCATGTATAGTGAAAATTTGTCGAAGTGAGAATGTACCTGGTGCCCAAGGCTGGGGTGCGTATCCGGGTTTGCCTGCATGATCCCATGTATTCCCCTAGCTGTTCCCTCCTGTGCCGGTTCATCTTGCTGTTCTGAGTGCAGACTGGTGATTACGGGATTCTTTTCTATAGAGCCTATGTTTGGTTGGACATAATGTTCAGGTTGTTTTTGGTTTTTTTTGACATCTTCCTTTCTTCCACCATTCCCATGTTAAACTCAGACCCATCATGGAGCAATTTTACTGCCTCCTCCTGTCTGTCAGTCATATGCCTCTTCATTCCTTCTACCATTTCATCCTCCTCATCAGGTGTAAGCTTCCTCTTTGCTAGAGGAGATACTTGAGTTGCATATTTCACCCCTCTTGCTCTTTGTTTAATTTGAACTGATTTTTCCTGACTTGATCTAAAAACTCTGTTTGTGCTTTGATTAGGTGGTAGCTGGTTTTTGGTTGATGTGTTGTTGTGTGAGGTACCTCTATAAGGGTTTTTTTGTTCCTGTTTTCTGTGATGGCACTTTGAGTACTTGTTAAAATCTTGGTATTCGAATCTGGTGCAGGGTTTCCAGTTATGACTACTCCTCTTGGTTTCATGTCCAGCCTCCAGTTTGAGACTTCCATCCTTTCTTTTTCATTTTTTTCCACCAGCTCACTTTTTCCTTTGAGCTTCATGTTGATTATTTATGCGTTACCCTCCTCAATCCCCATTTTCTCCCTTTAATTTGCCCCCATCTGAGTATTATTGTTTGTTTTTTACTCTCTTTTATTTCCTTCCTTGCCTTCTTGGTTATCTCCAATTCTTCCCATCTGTTTCTCATTCCTTTCAGCCATATATGTGTCCTTGATTTGTAGCTTTTGACCACTGATATTTTCCTTATTCTGGAAAGAAAAGTTCTGTTTTTCCTTCTCTCCAGCCACATTATATTCCTTAGTCTGCAACTCATTTATGCTTGACCCCTCCCCGCTGCCTCCTTTCTTTTGTATTGCTGGGTTAATCCATTGCCTACTTCCTTCACATTGTACTTCTGGGTGGTCCATAATGTTGCATTTGGTGCATAGATTTTGTAGGAAACATTCATACTCAAAATTGATTACAGTTTTTTCGCCCTCTTCATCTGCAGCTACCATTCTAAATTTCACCTTCTTTTTCACCTCCACCAGAACTTTAATCATAACATCTTTTTCAAGAATGTTTGTCCAGCTAGAATAACATGTTTCTGGGATGCTCCAACATTTTTGACCAACTTCTTATAGCCTCATCTGAAGTGTATGCTATGGGTACACCTATTTCCTTTAGCCAGAACAGTTCATGTTCCAAATCCAAGCTTCCATCAGAAGGAATACCACTGATTGGAATCTCTGCTATTACTACTACATCCCCTTTGAAGAGCCAGGGTTTGAATTCCTTAATTTTATGGAAATCTGACTCATTCTGATATTTTAGTATGAAAACATTTCTGTACTTCTTGAGCTTATAAGGGGATATCATCATTGATCTAGTTAGTCTCCAATTTGCCCTCACAAAATTGATATACTCCCATTGTAAGATCACTTTGTTCACACAAATTCTACTCATCAACGTCAGACTCCAATCAATTGCATCCTTTGCTAGGATTTCCTTGTTCATCACTACCACCTCCGTATCATCATCAGGGATGATCAACTGTTCCTCCATTTGATTCGTCAAATTAGATATCTCTTCCACTTGGTTACTCTCCATCACAATCACCCACCCCTTTTTCGTTTTTTCTATGTGAAAGAAAATTTTGTTTGGAAAGGCTAATTGGTTTCTTTTTTGTATATCTGAGTACAACTTGGTTTTAGGGATTAATATCTTTGTATTTTTTTTATTTTTATTTTTGGTTTTTGTATTTTAATTACAGAGACTTTTTCTTTCTTGGATACTCAAACGGTAACTGATGGTCTGTATGCCTCTGTACCTGATTTGACTATTCACTTTGTTTTTCTTTTTGCAAACACAAGAGGCAATTTAGGGCTGCACAAGACCCGGTCCAAAGTACCTGTACCGGTTAGGAACCGAAAAACCCGGACTTGTACCGTATCGGACCCGGAGTTGCCGGTACATGTATCGGTTCTGAAAGTAGAGACCCGGAGTAGGCCGGTACAGGTACTGGTTCTGGGGTGAGTCCCGATCCGTCCCGACCCATATGTCCTGGTTAATCATAGTCTTAGATTTTTTTTAGGAATCTTACATCCTGACCGTCCACTAAGCATATATATTTCCAATTTTATTGACCTACTCACTGTTTCTCTCGATTCTTCTTAAGAAAATCTTCTACTCTTCTTCGTTTTTCCCGACAGAGAGTCACCCCCACTCACCATTATAGCCTCCACCACCAGAATCACCACCACCGTATTTTTCTTGTTCTCTTGTTCTTTACACTTGGGTACAACTACTATAGATGTTAATTAATTTAGGGTTCATGTTTGATTGATTTTGAAGAAATTAGGGTTGTGGTTGTTTAGTTGGGGGTTTAATCGATCCATTACAGATAAGTTTCAGATGACGGAGAAGATAAGGTGGTGTAATTGGCTAGGATGGAGTGGAGCGGGTAAAAACCCGGTACCGGAGTGGAACCGGCCAGTCTCACCGGTACAGGTACAACTCCAGGTACAGATACAGGTACGGGTCCTCAAAGTGAGGAACCGATCAACACCAGGTACAGGTACCGGGTCCACAAGAAACCCAGACTGGACCGGCTCATGTGCAGCCCTAAGAGGCATGCGTGTGTCTCCAATAAGCATGGTCTGAGGTGACCCGGTAGGTTATGGTATACGTGTTGGGTTTGTAATGGCTGAAATTTCTTAAGGATTGAAAAGACCAGACGTCTCTTAATGAATTAATAACAACATTGGAACTCATCCCATTTTTGACAGCTGGTAGAGGTGTGTAGGTTCTAGCCTTCTAGGTGTTTGGAAGATTCTAAAGAAAATAATCCCTATCACCACTGACCCGCATCAAGCCAAATGACCCTGCCCCGAGAACACAGCTTGGTATAGATACTGGCACCACCAGCCAGATAAATGTTGATGTCCGGATCAACACTCCAACCCGTTGGACCTCCGGATACCTGAAATAAAACAAGAGAGAACGGTGAGACCCGGATTTTTATGACTATGACCATGACTGACACTGATAATGTTGATGGTTTTTGTTTGCCGGAGCATCTGCCAGAAATTGAAAAAAGGTTTAGATTGTTGTGTAGGAAGATATCTTGAACAAAGTTAATCTGTGGCATTTTCTCCCATCTGCTAGTCGATCTCTTGTCATTTTCCTTCTTTGTGTTATAAATTCCTCCTTCCTTTTCTAGTATTTCCCCTGTCCACTGCTTCTTGTTACCCATTCTTCCATTTCTTCTACTATGGCCAGATTTATTCATGGAGTTCTTGTAACAAACCAGATGAGGGAGGATTTACTCATTGATAGACATCACTTTTATCTCAATAATCCTCCAAGTCTTAATGTACATCCTGCAGGTATGGATCCAACTCAAGCTGCTTATTTGAATGCATTGCATGATGTTCATCAGATGTGTGGCCATTTCTCTGATGACGAGGATAACGATTATTACCCCGATAATGATGTTGCTGATATCCCTGCTCATCTTCCCCCTGAAATTTTGCATGACTGCTTGCTCAGTCCTGCTGTGACTCAGTCTTCTCCTGATACTACATCGTCCCTCTCTTCTCCTGCTGCAACTACTAATGTAGAGATGATGTTGTAATTTGTTCAAAATGCCGGGTGTTCTACTGATCTCAGAGCAGTCAGTACCGATGAAACCCCGAAGATTGATGCTAAGGTTTATAGTGGGGGAGTTTTGAATTCTCAGCCAAATCCAAAGGAAGTTTATATAGTGATGGTTTCTTCCAGTGATGACGAAGCTTAAGATGTTTGGCTGAAAAGCCAGATTTCTCATTTTTCTTTCCTTTTTGCTTTTCTTATGATTATTCGGATAAGTACTTCCCTTTTTTTTAAAATGCTTTCTTTTCTACTTAATCCTCTTTTACTACTCATGTTGCAATCAAATTAAGCTTCAAAATAAATCAGAGGAACTCACTGAGAGATTCACTGGACGGATCGACTAACAAACGAGAGCAAAGTCAACCAATCAAATAGAAACCTTAATAAAAATCAGAATCCTACAAACCGAAACACCAAACGAGAATCACCAGAGATCAAAGAATCAGCAAACAAGAGTTCCAAAGATCACCGAATCACCAAACGAGAATCACCAAAGATCAAAGAACCACCAACAGAGATATAAGAGAATAACAAGAGGTATTTTTCTTTAAATAGATGCTCTCTTATTAATATACAAGTCATCCTTTGTTAAAACAATAAAGATAGATTCCCAGTGATATTTCTCCTGAAAATGTCACCGCCTGAAATAGAAAATGGCCATTGATAATCCCAATGCAGAAAGGGCTGTGTTCTTCCATGGATTTCCCCCTCGGGATATTTCACGGTGTGAAATTTCGGTGAGTATAGAATCACTCTTGTTGAAATTATCAATGTCCCAGCAATATTATTTATTATGTTAGGAGCTTTAAGTTTTTTATACTTCCTCCGCCCCATCAAAAGATGACCTACTATTTTATTTCTAATTTTAAATTTTTTCCAACTAATAGGTGACCTATCTTATTTATATCTTATAAAGAAATGAGAGGCTTTTCAGCCGTGTTCATCCTCATTTACTAAAGTATCCTTGTTGATTTCTACAACCGAGATTATACAACAAAGGATATATTCGTAACTTGACTTCAAATAGAACAGTTTCCTTTTTTTCTTTCGTCTTCTATCTTCATCTCTTCCCTTTTCGTCTAAAAAACACCATGAAAGAGATTTCGGAAACACCTCCACCATGAAAGAAGAACAACGGCCGCGGAAATCTGAGGCTTAACATAAGACTTGAATCCAGGTAAGTCTATTTTTTCTCTATATTTCGTATTTTGCTTTCACAATTTCAGCAACCATTGTAATTGTTGTCAATTTCTCATTCTACGGAAATCTAAGACTTTAACATCACAGGTTAGTCAAATTCCGAACTATAACCTAATTCATTTAAATTGGGAATCCCAGTCACCGGTTTTCAAGTCATATAAATTAGGTAACAAAATTGAAATTCAGGTTACTCAACTGTTTTTTGTGATTCTTAATTTCGGTTTCCCTCCTCGGTAAATTTCAAATCAGATAAACTGAATTGTATTTGTAAATTTTACTTCTAAAATTTGGGGTTTTATTTAGGTAGGTTCATCTTTAGGAATGAGTAATGAATTAATGGGTTTGTTGTGGTTGTGGAATTATGATTTGTGGATGGTTGACTGATATGGATAAGATGTTGTTATGACAGGGGCTAGATGAATAAGTTATGTAACAATATGAACTGTTCAGGTAAATGGAAATGAGCTACCGTCTGTAATGTGAATTTAAATGCGAGCTTTAACTGTTTTTAAAAATGTCAAATATACTTTTATCAAACTCAGGAGAATCTCATTTTTGTGTTCCCGTCTTAGCATTTACGAATTATATACTCTATCATGTACTATTGCCTTAGCATTTGAGACTCATTTTTTTGTGTGATTTCTTTTTACACTCTTAAATTCGTTGGATTATAACTTATTTTTGAATGATCTTTTAGTAATAATTCACTGTTGGGTCTTTCACAAGATCCATTGCATTTTATTTTGACGCACTACTAGGCCACATACAACATAGCCTATCATACATCTTATTATTGGAAATACGAAAAAAGCTTTAGCAATGGAGAAGTGAAGACTGACAAATGATGCAATTTCAGCATCCATTTGTATAACTAGGTACCTAAGGCATTAAATCAAAGTAGAAGGCGATCCCAGTTTATAGCATGATAACTTTTATAGTAGGATTTCACATATGAATATAACAAGTAGTTATTTCTTACGAAACTATTTTTCTTTTTATGTTATTAGAATATTGTTGTAGTACGAGGAAAAGTGAAATCATGTTGGGTAGCATTTAAAGTGGGCAATCAATTATCTTTAGACATGAATTTGTAGTTTACCTTTGAAACAAATTTAAATTGATATTTGAACTTAATATTTGGCATGATACAAAATTATTTTAATTAAACATAGTGAAAGAAATAAATCAATTTATGAACAGACTGAATGTCGTGATTCAACCGCGGTACACGTAACATCAATTATAGCTTTAACATATATATGGTAAGCAGGCTTGATATCGATAATAGGATGACACTTAGAGTATCGTATAGACCTCAAATGATAGGCACAAGATGTACTTATCCTTTTAACCTATTTTTTTATCTCCAAAATATACATGTTCATATGTTCCATGTTTTTTCTATGCAGTATCTTATGTTTTATCGAACTGCTATGATATTTATATTTTGGTATATTCCATACTAGCAGTACAATGCCTTTAAACAATTGGGAGTCCTTGAAAAATGTGATCATAGTATTGCAGGAAGTACTCTTTGGATCTACTTCTTTTATATCATCCAGGAACTGTCCGGTTTAATCATGATCCTTACACAATGATGCTGATCTTTGAGAGTGCCATTAGAGAGTAAATTCGAAAGATGTCATGAAAAGAAACTCTTTGGGTTTTGATGCTGAGATGAACGCCCATACTTCTTAAAATTAAATGGTGTACACCGTTCAGTAATTTGATTATCGAATATAAGTATCTTCTTCAACTTCTTTCATAAACATTAGTAATTGATTTAGTACTCAATATAGTAATTGATTAAATACTAATCAGACACCAACTTGAAATATTGTATGTGATAGTCTTTATATAGTATTATGTACCATCTCTGCAGTTTCTAGTCCTGTCAGTCCCAACTTAGGATAAGGATAATCTATCTTGACACTTTCTTTTTCAGCAGTTTGAGATTGTTAAAGTATTAGGTTGGCTTGGCAGGCGCATCGCGCGTGCGTGTTATACTAGTACTAATATACTAATATAAAGAAAAGAGGTATTTTGGTTGGTCACAAAAGGACAAAATAGCTTGGTGTAACCCTGATATTACTAATATGACCTTCAACAACTATCATTTCACATATTTTCTAGGGGGAAAAAGTACATTAAATCAATATTTACATATTCAACCTTACATATTTACATATTTTAACAGAAATTCCATTGTTTTAAAAGTATAACAATTTGTTTAAAAACTTGTTATTTTTCAAAATACACGGCGAATTTTTTAAAATTAACATATTTGGAGATCTCTTTAAATTACCTACGTAATGAGTACGAATAAGAACATTAAATTTTATTTTATGAAAAATATATCATTGTAATCAAGTTTGATGTTGTTAAAATATCCAGGAACCGTCCGGTTTAATCATGATCCTTACACAATGATGATGATCTTTGAGAGTGCCATTAGAGAGTAAATTCGAAAGACGTCATGAAAAGAAACTCTTTGGGTCTTGATGCTGAGATGAACACTTGGACTTCTTAAAATTAAATGGTGTACCCCGTTCAGTAATTTGATTGTCGAATATAAGTATTTTCTCCAACTTCTTTAATAAACATTAGTAATTGATTTAATACTCAATATAGTAATTGATTAAATATTAATCAGACACCAACTTGAAATGTTGTATATGATAGTCCCTATATAATATTATGTAACATCTCTGCAGTTTCTAATCCCGTCAGTCCCAACTAAGGATAGCGATAATCTGTTTAACACTTTCTTTTTCAGTAGTTTGAGATTGTTAAAGTGTTAGGTTCGCTTGGAAGGCGCATCACGCGTGCGTGTTATACTAATACTAATATAAAGAAAAGAGGTATTTTGGGTTGGTTACAAAAAGACAAAATAGCTTGCTGTAACCCTGATATTACTAATATGACCTTCAGCAACTATCACTTCACATATATTCTAGGGAGAAAAAAAATACATTAAATCAATATTTACATATTCAACCTTACATATTTACATATTAACAGAAATTTCATTGTTTTAAAAGTATAAAAAAAAAATTTAAACTTGATATTTTTCAGAATACACGTCGGAATTTGTAAAATTAAGATATTTGGAGAGCTCTTTAAATTACCTACGTAATGAGTATGAATAAGAACATTTAATTTTATTTTACGAAAAATATATCATTGTAATCAAGTTTGGTGTTGTTAAAATAGTAAAATCCAAGCATGTGCATCACACATGCGGCTTAACTAGTATCATTAAACAAAACTACTATTTTAATTGATTATTGTTAGCATAAGATATATGTAAAATTTGGTAGCCATGTTTATATTCGTTACGCATGTGTTTTAAAATGCTTTTCAATAATATATGTTTTTTGAATACCCATCACACCCACCAATAGGCTTGCATTGGTCCTTGTATTTTTTTCTTTTATTTCAGATTGTGCAACAAAATTATCTAACCATTGCAACTCATCGCGTCTTGGGTGATTCAAACACCTCAGGAACATTATTCCATTGTTAGCATCATCAGTTTTTCAACCCAAAACTGGCGTGTCCCATCACAACTTCTGCACTTCGAATATAAGTATGGACGGTGCACGGCTAAATGAGAAGGTGACTTGCAAATTTGACAGCTGCAATGATAACTCTGTAAGAGAAGATCTTATTAGTGATACGTCCTAATATGGATGATTTTAACTGTCGATATAGTATTAGTAATGGTGAATCTACTTACTTTGCAAGTTGAGCTTGATGGTGATTTGCAAATAGAGCTTGATGATGAATCACCCCATCGCATGTAAAGCTTGAACCGTGCTAGTTTGATCTATTGTTTTACGCTTGAGTTCGTGAGAGAAGGATTTTTGTTATTTGGTGGGTGCATTCAGTATATTTTTTCCAAGGGAATGGAGGATATTATATAGAATGAAACTCCAACCGTCATAATTTAAAAAAAAAACTAGCCATTACTTTTTGAATTTCCCTTATGTCGGCATGGTCGTATTTATTTTATTCATGTCGTTTACATCGCCGGCATTCCGAGGGAAAATACCACAATGTCGTTTCTAATGCCAGCGTTGTATGTTGGTATAGACACAATGCCGACATTATCTGGAGAACGGTTGGGTTTCTATATAAAATAAATTACGTATCGGCATAGATATTGAATACTAATCAATATCGGCAGAAAGTTTCCGGTGTTCGATCTATATTAATAACAGTGTCGGCTTATGTGATTTCAAAAAAAAACTAGCAGTTGAGGTATTTATCTATATAAAGAGACCCATACTTGAACCCAGTTACCCCAAAACCGTGTGTTATCTATATCTTAGATGTTAGGTTGGTGTAAGTGACCTTAACTCTTAATTGGTTTCTTATTTATAAAGACTAGGAACTTATTAGATAAGCTATGAAACCTTAAACCCTACCTATATGTATATAAATAGCCTAGTCGAGAGCCTACTCATCTCATACTTCCACGTACAACAAATGGAATCGTTTGACTCCGCGGAAGATTTAGCAATCACCAAAGCATGGTACGCCGAAAATCGAGTTCTAGATGACTCTTCGTCCGAGACCTTATGGGCGAAGATTTATAACAAATCTAGGAAAGATTATGGGAACCCGAAAATAAGAAGTGTTCAACAAATCAAGGATAGGAACGAAATCATCCTAGATGCGGTAGTTGAGTTTTTAAAAATCAAACACGTATCTCGCACGCTAGCCACCTTAGCTTGTCTCCTCAACAACTTGTAAGTATCTTTATGATTTATTCGACACATTTCACTTTTTTCAATTTATATGTAACAAAGTAAGTGTGGGTGTTGTTTTTGTAGCACGAAGCCGTGAAAGAGTGTTACTTAAAGGAAAAGGGGAAGCATTCATGTTTGATGAAAATGTTCACTTCGTAGTATCCAAAGTTACGGAGTACCACCAGCACTCAATGATGGGTGAATCGGACTCGGATTCCTCGGACGAAGATTGATGGTTTTAGAAGTTTTGTATAGGTTTTGTGGGTAGATCTCTATGTAAATCCTCATGAGACTATAACTCGTCCACTAGGGTCACATAGGGGTTAAAAGGATTGATGCACGTTTTAAGTGCATCCGTGATTCCTATGAAAAGGATTAGATTTGAAATAAATTATATTACCGACATAATATCTCAATATCGTTCTATGCCATTACTGGGTCGGCGTTGGAATTATATATAAACCTATGCCGGGAAAGAATGACAAAACGTAATGGTTTCTTGTATGAAATAAATCCTTTTCCAGCATGAAATTCAAATACTAATCAACGCCGACATACACTTGCCGGCATGCCCGATATATTTCGTACAATTGAACATTTTAAAAAGTAAACAGATTTTATGCGACTTAAAGACCTTGAACATTGATCCGAAATTTATAAAACTAATTTATTTAACCAAAAACTCATACATCTATTGAGGGTTCCCGAATATTTCACATTGAACATATCCGCCTTTGCGGGTTCAAACAAAGCACGACAAGATTTCTGCACATTACAACGTATATGATATGTACAAAGGAAATTTTGTGCATCCGTGAAGAGGTCATATATTGCATTCATTAATGAGTCATCATTATCGGTTATGATGACCCTCATAAGATGATTTTCCCGAAAGAGTAATTTCAATTATCGGAATGCCCACTTGTAATTATAATTCATCTCGTTTTCCATTAAACACCAAGCCAATGTAAATGATATCTTGTCCGATGTTTTCCCCGCGATATTAGACAACGGTATATTGTATTACTTTGTCTTGTAGATGCAATTCATCATAAGAACACCTAAGGATGTATGAGCAAATTTTGCACTCAAGGGATGTGCAACGAATATTTGAAGGGGCTTGTTGTTCGGACCTCTTTTAATAATATGCTTGTAGTTGTGATCAGAAGCTAGCTTCTCAAATTCTTGTATAACCGTCCTACCTTCCCATTCCACCCTTCTAACAGTTCCTTGTATACTCAGAGAAGAAACGTTCGTCGAATTCTTTGCCTTGAAGCTACTGAGAATTTTCCATGATTTAGTACATGGTTTGGTCAATCTCTTTACATCCTCCATTTCATGAGGTTTTAGCTTCGCAATTAATGAGTGGACAACAAAAAATTCCGGGTCCTCGTGGTTATGGGAGCCGAACCACACCCAACATTTCTATTCACCGTCTCTTAAATTGAATACAAGCTTAAAGGGGAAATTATCCTTCCTCGTATGAGTCTTGTGTACCCTATTAGTGTTTTTAGGATATACGTAACCCTTTCTCTTATGGTTATTCTTCTCCTTGTACGACCCACTTCTCTTGGAAGCCATCTCAAACCGAATATCTGAACCTTGGGTATTCCTCACTAACACACACATGTTCTTACGAACCGTCTCCTTGGCCCACTTAATTGCAGCTTCTTTAGTTTTTATTCCCTACATAGGGATAACCACAAGAGTTTATAAGGTTCATTATAAGCAATCTTAAGTAAAGCTCAAAATACAAGGTGAAAAGTATTCTTTGGTAACATACCTGAGGAATGTTACAGTATTCTGACGTATCCCGACCAAGCGGTCTTGCATTTGTTGGATCATTATATGTCACAATCTAAAAAACGAATGAGAAGAAAATTAAATTAGTAAAACAAAAAACTATTGTTCCGGCATGCTCGACATTTTTACCGGCATTGCCGACATATGTTCGAACTGAACCGACAATCATGACCAAATTTGAAACGCTTCCGGCATAATAATTTCATTGGAAATCAACGCCCGAACCTAGTGTGCCGACGTGCTCTTTAAATACGGTTCAACGCCGCTACATCATGCCGGAATAGTCGATAATTAACCAACCACACCGATATTTTAATTTGGAAGTCACTGCTTCTTGTATGTTTTTCTTGAGATACCGACATGGTATCTTTAGTACTGTACCATGCTGGTAACTTATTCTGTGGAATATTCAGTGGTAGTAAAAAGTGACTTTTCTATCGCATGGCTTTTTTGGTTGAAGACAATACCGGCATGCGTTTCAAAATGGGGGATATTATTGGCCGGCATGGCTGTAGCATGAATACTATGCCGCTAAGGTTATTGCCGGCATTGTATTCAAATTACAGCCATGCTGGCGCCGAGATTTTTCAGCTGCAAAAATGGTGATTTCAAAGAAAAAAACCAAAATTTCAACTTATTAACCCATGTACTTGAGTATTGGGATGCTTGTATGTTGAGCTTGTTTTCTTTCTTGGGTTGGTTCTTCACGAAACTCTTCATGCTCATGAAAATCATGATCTAAGGATGTTGGTTCCATATATAATTGCAATTGTGAATCGTTATCATTTACTGAAGATTCAAGATATACTCCTTATTGGAGTTGAGCTAAAGATTCAACAACATTTCTTTCTTCACTATGATCCACCATTTTCATCCAAAACCTTTCTCTCAAAATTTCCCCACCTTCTGCTCTCACCTCATGCAAATCGTAATACACTAATCATTTAACAAATAATCTATAAATTTCCTAATTATAATTAACCGCTAAACCTAATTAGTGAAGAGTAGATTAGGAATTAATGAAAATACATAGATAAGAAGTGACTCTGATTTGCTATCTAAATCTCAATGTTGTTTTTTCCTATATCACTCAATTAGTTTTAGTATCCCCAATTGGGCCTTCTTTTTTTGGTGACCCAGTTCTCGATTACGACCCACGTTTTATAGTGATCCAACCGGCCTAAGACCGGGTCTTATGGAGATGCCCAGCCTCTTCCTAAATGCCTTTACACCTCAGCCTGGGAAGGGCCTACCTCTTGCGATGTTTCCTAGAAAAATACAAGGACGGCTAATGGTTAGCCGTTTTCATCATAAAAACCGGATAACCATCAACCGTTTTCGAAAAACGGATAATCATTGTTCATTTATTCATCTTGATCGGTCAACAAACAAGACCCGGTAGATTAGATTCGGAGATTGAACTCAGCCATGACAATCGCAACAACATCTGTGGTTCTTCCTCTAGGTGTTATGATCATTTTCTCAGACATCATCGTGAATATCATTCAGGTCATATTCTCATAGATTAATTCTCTCCCTTATCTTCCTCAATAGTTTCACTATTACTCTGTTAATGCTACTTATATTCGTTTATTTCTAGGAATTTAATAATTAAAAATTCACCTCATGATTCTTAGTTTTCGTTAGGAATTTTGGGTTTTTAAATACTTTTGTTTTGCTTATGGGAAATGTGGTCCTTTAGGTCCCGAAAATTACACATTATTATTATTGGGTTTTCTTTGCTTTATCGTTGATGGTAGTTCATTTTCTCCTTCAAGATCAATGAGTAATTTACCAAATGGGTAATTTACCAAATGGGTTAAGAATTGTGAGAAAACATTTAGGGAAAAGCCGATCAACGAATATTTAACAACATCATCATCAGTGAACCTTGTAATCTAAATATTTAACAGCAACATCAACGAATTCTTCATCTTCTTCAGGAGGAATTCAAGCAAAGAGAAGAGATGGTTCATTGTGAAATATTTAGATTAGAAGAAAATTTCAGCAATTTTGATTCTCTGTTGGTTATTAGGTTTGTGATCGGAAGAAATCTCTGGGTTGTGATCTATGATTTGAATACTGTGAAACTATTATAGAAAGGTCAAGGAACGACTAATCATAATCCGTTTATTTTTGCTTAAAACATTATATCATTACCCGTTTTTCACTTTTTCAAAACGGCTAATGATTAGCCGTATCCGAAGTCTTCTAGTTGGGATTCCCACACACTACGGAAACCTTTGGGGAAGAGGCACTCTCAACCACGATTTTTGCTGTTGGGAATTGACTAGCAACTTTGAAGTCGTGGCAGTGCTATCGGAAAGCGAGAGTGTATTTTAACTGATCCCCATTTGGTAAGTATAGAGGACGACTACGAGTGGCTAGTTTGTTGGGGGAAAGAAAGGTTCTCTTCAAGAGCTGCTCAAAAAAAGTTAAGAGAGAAATTTTTTAATGGCAACTTCAAAGCTTCAAGCGCTATGGAATCACCCAGCTGGACCTAAAACCAGTTTGTTCTTTTTCACTTTGTATTTCCAACTCCATTTTAATTTTCGATTTTTTTCCTCTAATTTTGATAATCTATTTGACTATTAGATCTTTAGGTTTTAGATATTTGAAGTTTTGATTCATTATTTGATGGTTGGGATTGATCCTTATCTAGACCTAATTAAGAAGACTATTTGTTTGTTTGTCCCCTTAAAATTGTTAAGCTTCCAGTGAATTCGTGGGATTGGGGAAAAGGGTGAAACTAAAATTCTAGCCAAATGAACTACTGTTGAAATTTATGAGACTGGTTGTCGAAATATAGGGCAAAACTTTGATTTTTAAACAAATATTTCATTTATAATGTCATTAGAATGAGGTGATATAAGCCGAGGTCTTGAAATTTATCTGTATGCTACGCATTTAAGATATCATTTGTTAGTGGGTCTTTTTGTTTTTGATCGATTATTGGGTCTTCTAATTTACTGATTAGTGTTTATTAGGTTAATTCATTAGAACCTGTAATTCAAGATGAATTATCATTTGTTTGGGGTTTTGAGTCTTCAAGGATAATCAAAATCATTTTCCGCACTAACAGATGACTTATATCATTATTGTTCAGTAGAAACTTTCATAACAAAATACTTTTTTAATAAGAATTAAGCTCCTAATTTTACACAGAAAACAAAATTTTCAATTAAAAGCTACTGAAATTAGAGTTATCTGTACTTTATGTATGATATACTACCGGTGTCAGTTGATATTTTCTTATTGTTGAAAAATATGAAGCGATTCTCATTTACAGATTAACTATTTGTTACTGCAGTTCACTTTTGGGCTCCAACTTTTAAATGGGGTATTAGCATTGCGAACATTGCTGATTTCGCTAAACCACCAGAAAAGATCTCATATCCTCAGCAATTAGGTAACTCTCAAACTCCGCCTTCTTTCAAATCTCTTCATTCATTTTATGGCAATGCTTTGTTTCAATTTTTAATGTCCTTTTCAAATTACTGATTCTGATGTATCCTTCTTTGCCGTCTTTTGGTTTGTAGCTGTTGCATGCACTGGAGTTATCTGGTCACGTTACAGCACAGTAATTACACCGGTAAGAAGGATGTCGATTATATGTACACTGTGCCATATTTTAGGAGTTGAAATTTTAAATCATTAGAGACCGTGCTAAACTTTCTTCAAAAGAATTGCCTAACTGCCTGAAAGATTTCATTGTTGAGGAAGAAAATGCAAAAATACCAGAATGAATTGCAAACTCCAATCTTGGCAACAACACTCTTTTCTTGAGATGTTGACATGAGCGTCAAGATTCAGGGTATGGTGAAGTATGACATCCATCAAAAGGTTTATCTATGATATGGATTCTATAGATATGCCTTAACTACATTTGGAAGTTTCTCACTGGTATTGAGATGGCATTCTCCCATGTCTACCTTTTAGTTTTTAAATATCTAGTGTTAGAATGGTAGGCTATACTTACGGTTATGGATTAGTTGTTCTTGTTTATGTTAACTGTTGCTTTTGAAGAGTTTAGAAGAGAAACATCAGTAAAGACATTATAGTTATCACGAATACTTATCTGTTCTTAAATGAGATATGCTATTAGTTTATAGAATGTAAAGGTTGTTAACTTCTTTAGCACCTCATGCTTCTGTTGTCTGCATTGGCAGTCAATTGATTCTAATTTTCAGTTTTTTCAAATTTGTATTTCAGAAAAACTGGAATCTTTTCAGTGTAAACGTTGCAATGGCTGGGACAGGCCTGTATCAGCTTTCTCGCAAGATCCGGTATGACATCATCACAGCATGTGCATGCTACATTTATTTAATATGTACTGATATAATGTGAATCCGCACCTGCTATATGATTTGTCAAGGAAAGTAAGAAGCTCCATGTGGATAGTAAGAAAGATTAATGAAATTGGAGGGGTATGATTGGTCTAATAATCAGCAACTAGTCTATTTGATTATTAGATCCAGCAAAAAGAGAAAGAGAAAAGATAAAACAAAATTGAGGATTTATATTGCTGTGTTTCATCTTGTTTTATCTTTGATGGATTTCTTTTCCTTCTCTTTCAGGCACGATTACTTCTCTGAGACCGCAGAGACTGAAGTTGTCAAAGAATAATGGCTATTAGTCCTTTCAATCTGTTGTCTTTTATTTTTCAACTGAATCTGTATTCGATCTTGGAATATAAATCTGTCTGCATTTCTTTGCAATCAAATTCTGTAATTAGATTTGCAACGGCAGATTGTCTGCAGTTGATCCTATGTTATCGTGTCTTTCATATATCGTCCGAGAAAATGCAGCTTTGACTCTTGTGTCTTGTAATGTCTCTTTGGGTTGGTTAGTCCTTCGAAACATTGAGATGACTGTAAAGACATCTCTGGACATCCAATGCTTTTAGTGTCAGCAAACGCACAGCTGGTCATCTGTTTGTGAACTGCATTTTGCAATAAAGCTGTGAAGTTATTTTTCATTTTAATATGTATGATATCATATGCCTATTAGTGAGTCAGCCATATGACTTTTGGCTAACTTCTGAGCGAGCTGAATAGTCACTTCCTTGGTTAGCTGATTGGTCAATTAGGCGTATACGTGTCCTTGTCCCTTGTTTGTCTTATCCTTCTTTCTTAGTCACAGGATTAGTAGGTAGAGAGATCTAACGGCTTCCTCGTAATGGATGCATTTATTTCCAATGATTTTGTTGAATCTGGTAAGAAGAAAGAGATTAATAAAATTCAGGCTCATTCCTTTTGGAAGAGTAGGTTATCATGTGTGTTGATTCAAACCAACTTGTTGATTCATAACATTTGGTATCAGATTAGTTTGATCATGTGTTTTGATTCATGACAGGAGGTGAGAAAGCACCTACAATAAAGGACGTTGCTCATCAGCAGAAGCTTGATGGAGAATGTTTATCAGCTCTAGAAAAAGATGTCTCCGACATCAAACTCAAGATGACTTCTATCGAAGAAACTTTTGAGTTTTCAATTTTCTACCATCTGTAAACATTTCGGTGTTCAAATTCCGCCAGATCCAAACGGTGAAACTCAACATATTCCTTCTGGTAGTGATTCTGATCATCATTCTGGTTAACTTCTTATTTCAGGTAACTTCTCTCGCCAACCTAAAATTGATTTTCCACGTTTCGATGGATCTAATGCGAGATCCTGGATTCGTAAATGTGAACGATATTTTCACTTAAGCTTTGTTGAAAACTCTAAGAGGGTAGATATGGCCTCTATTCATTTAGATGATAAGGCTGATGCGTGGTTCTTAGACTATCAGGAGGGTATATTGTTTATTGATTGGACTACTTTTGTTGTTGATGTTTGTTGTCGATTTGAAGATGTGGCCTATGATAATTATGTTGGCAGTTTTAATAAATTGTCTCAGATTACTATTGTGGAAGAGTACTATGAACGCTATCTTTGAAAGCTTTGATAAAGGCTAACAATCGAAATCTGACTGATGATTATTTTACCATGAGTTTTATTAGTGGATTAAGGAAGAAATCCGTAATCCTGTGCAAATGTTTAAACCCAATTCTGATTCTGAAGCTTTTTACTTAGCTGGATTACAACAATCTTCAGTTGATTCTCAGTCCAACCGTTATAAAACTTTTCCCAGACAGTTTCAACCTTCTACTAGCCCATTCTCTCCATCCTCAAGATATAAACCTTCATTACCACCACTTACCAACATACCTAAGCCATCTTTCTCTTTTGATAAACCTATCATTACTCACCCTCTTACACCAACTAAACCTGAGCCAACATTACCACCTATTAAAAGACCCACTCCTGCTCAGATGCAAGCCAGAAGAGATAAAGGTTTGTGTTATAATTTTGATGTTTCCTACAAACCAGGCCTGTTAGAGCACTGCTCAGTCGAACTCACATGCGTTGCTATCTCAAGCATGTTTGTCAATGTTAGTGATCAAAACTATAAGTCTTGATTTCTAGTCTACTATAGCTAAGTCTCGGACTAGGATAAAAAGTGTAGTTGAGCTCAAGAACTCCATGACGATCATCATACAAGACGAAGGACTATTCAAGGAACTGGTGGAACTTCATCAACTAAAAGGTATGTGGAGACTTGAACTTATCTATCACTCAAAAGTCTATCGACTCTATCTCCTATCTTGAGACAAAAGTCGTTTTGCTATATATACTTTGATTATACACATTTGCTATTTCGAGCCGAGTTTATCTCGCCTATTTATTTCTCGAAATATGTGTTGGTAAGCTTTCGCTTTGGCCAAATTCATCGTTACCTAGTGACAAAAGTCATGTTATGTTTCAATCACTTTGAAAATGGCTTTGACGGAAAATGGTTTGTGAATAATAACTATATAACGTCCTCTAAGAATGTTTCAATTATTGAAATGAGAGTTTAGATTATATAACCAATATTGGATATAAGCATTGTGCGGCAACACATATATGTATAAGTCCTTATTCCTTGAACCAAAGTATGCGTACTTTGTTGATCAGGAAAACCGGAACAAGAGCTATGAGCTCAGTCCGCGAACTGGCGGAAGTTCTCATTCCGAGAATATCTGCTGGAGTTTGTGAACTCCTTCCGGGAACTTAAGTCCACGAACTTGAGTTGGTTATATCTAAAGACGATTATTTGTGAACTTATATTTATATAAACTAAGGAATGCAAATTGCAAACCGTGGCTATAAAGTTCATGAATCGATTCGAGTGAATCAAATCATTTTTGCTTCGATTGTGTTTTGTATAGTTATATAAGATTTATACAAGGATTATATGCAAAAGTAGGTCTGGTCTGGACCCTCACTTTCATTTCTAGGCCACTTTTTTTATTTCTTGCAAAACTAGGCAAGTTAAACGGATTCCATCCATTTTAACCATCTCGGTCAATTTATCGCGTTGACTTGTCAATATCTCGCCAAAATATCATATATGGATATCTCATGGATGTGGTAAGATTACCGAAATAACCTTTTTGTACGTGCGTCACTGCTTTAGTGATTCTCGTCCATTTCTTCCTTTTCTCTCTAGTTCTCTATGGTTCTTCTAAATCAAATTTTTTCTTCTGCTAAAATCAAGAGATAACTTAGGGGTTTTTTTCCACCTGCAATGGTGTTTTCAAAATAGGGAAATTCTTATACGGAATTCGTCTTCCTATCAATTTCAGTCTCCTCGTATCTTTCTTCTTCCTTGGATTAACTGGGTATGTAAATCAGTCAAAACCCCCTTTCTTCAAATTTGTCAAATTTCATGAATTGATTGTGATTTCAGCAAAACCCATTATTCAATTTTTTTAATTTCATGACCAGGGTATTTGGGAACCAGCTGTTGTTCTTAATGGGGCTTGGATATACAAATCCAACATATGTTGTTGTTGTTCAGCCTGCAATCCCTGTGTTTACTTGTAATGTAGACTACAAGTTTCTCTTACCAGAGAAATTTCACATCAAAAGCAAATTTGGAACCAAAAAGATGTCGGCTGCCGTACAGGAAGAACTTGAGCTACCACCATTGATTTGAGCGATGAATGGTGACTGATTAGTGAATGTATGTGTATTTGAGAAGGTACACGAGAATGGGTTTATCTCCAATTCGATTGCAGGTTAAAGGGGAGCTCATACAACAGCAAAATATCCATCTCTGAGTTCCCAGTTTCACACACACAAAGGTGTTCGACAGAAAGCCTGAACGACAGTGCAGGTCTTGAAGTAGTCAGTTCACGTCTCTTCTCTTTTCCACTGCTCTAGCCATGGGTTAGTTGGCTTGCATCTCCACCAGCATATACCACCTGCAGTTCCACAATATTACCAGCATCCACCTGCATACACAACCACCAGTCGCAACTTCATCCACAGTTCACAAACTTCATCTGCAGTTCAGGTCCCCCTACAACCATCTGTATACCAATAGCAGTACTAATTTTGCCTTTTATTCTCTTCCCTGTACTGTGTGTTTAATAGGTTTCAGAGGTGGTATATCCTAAGATTGATCGATTGTTCTCCACATCCTTATTGATAGTTCCATAGTATATGATTGTTATTTACCTCATTGCAGGTAGCAGATATTACACATTCATTGCAACAACCTGCAGGAAAGAAGGTCAGGCCTTTTTATGAATGCAATTTTTCTTAATTGAGTTTAGGGATACAAATTATTGGAATATTCAGTCACTGAGGTGACAGAGGTGGTTAGTTAGCATTTGCAAGACTAAATCGTACATGATTATGTAATCTAGCTAGTGACCCCTGACTAGGAAAACTAAAACTTATCTAGCTAGAATACACAGTTACTAGATGGAATCTGTCGTTCTATATTGTTTGGGTTCTTTAGTAACATATATATGACTAAATTTCCTAATTAGTTGGAGGGTGGAGGAGTTGCAAGTGGAGGACTTCGCGAATTAATACCATGTATAGCAAGGACTTAAGTTGTTGTGGGGGTGGATGGTATCTTTATGGAGGTATATACTTGAAACCATTATACTTTACGTTTTCAAATTTGGTTTATTTCGGTGTCTCTATGTTTATTTCCCTTTGCATGTTAATGTCTGGTTATCTAAGTCATAACTTCTAATATAAATTTCCATTGGAGGTAACATGAGCCGCAGAAAAGAATACATGATTTTTGATGCAATGGAAACGGGCCTACAGTAATACCGCAAGTGCACGGTCGTCAGTTGTAGCTCGTGCAAGTACGGGTCGATCCACAGAGATTGGGTGTGTTTCGGAAAAGTGTCTTAGCTAATTGGGTTCCTAGATTTGCTTTAGGCTTAGAAGCCCTTTGGAAGTATTGGGCTTAATGTACTATTGGGTTTGAATGCCCTTTGAATGGATTGGGCTTAGTGGGTTTGTAAACATAAAATGAACTGAGCTTGGGCTCAGTTGTCTTTAAAGTGCAAATGGGCTTTGGTTTTGGGAAACTGGTTTGAGCCTTGGGCTCAACAGTTCAATTTGATTTGGGCTTGGTTTTTGAAAGTTGGGCTCTGTTTCAGTGAGCTGATTTGAGCTTTGGGCTCAGCAGTTCAACTATGAGTTGGGCTTAACAGAGAACTAGGCTTTGGCCTTGGTCTTACAGTTGGGCTCAAATTGTTCTCTGGGTTTTTGGAAGTGAACTGTGAGTTGGGCTCAGATGGTTGGGCTTAGTAAATGGAGAGCAAAGCAAGCAGCAGGAGCAAGAGCTGCAGCAGTTTGGCAGCAGCAGCTGCAGAAAGGCAGCAGCAACAGAAGAATTGGCTTGGCTGCAGGAGAAGAAGAGGGCAGCAGC
Source organism: Papaver somniferum (assembly GCF_003573695.1). Lineage (NCBI taxonomy): Eukaryota > Viridiplantae > Streptophyta > Magnoliopsida > Ranunculales > Papaveraceae > Papaver > Papaver somniferum. The sequence goes on from NC_039363.1 coordinate 77,820,255, forward strand.
AGCACTTTGGCAGAGCAGCAGGCAAAGAAGTGGCAAAACAGCACAAGGCCAAGAAGAGGGAAAAACAGTGCAGCAGCACAAGTACTGCAGCAGCAGTTGCAGCAATAGAAGAAATGCAGCAGGGAAAGCAAGTAAGCAGTGAAAATGCAAAACAGAAAATGCAGGTAAACCAAACAAGTGGAAGGAAACAAGACTAACAGTTGAAAATGGATTTATGGATGGGAACTAGGGGTTGAATTCACTCTAATTTTTACTGTGTATTTTCCTATAGGAAGTTAAACACAACTATGGTATTATTTCCAAAGCACTAATTGTCTTTCTACAGCACAACTAGTCAAGGGATTATGACTTCAGCTTGAGTTGCAGCTTATCAGCAGCTCATGAACCTAACTACAAAGCATACTTGGCATACATTGTGAAAGTGAGGTGATGATGAGCTAAGTTCAGTATTGTCCTAAACTTGTTTAGCCTTCTAGAACAATGTGATCAATGTACTACACAATAAGACAATAGAGCTTCATCTAGTCCCTAGCAAGGTGATTTAGAACATGACAAATATTATACTAAACATAGCATTCACAGTGACACAACAATGAGTCTAACTAACAACAGGAGCATCACACATTAACATTAACAGTGCATTAACAAGAACACATTTAACAGTAACAAGAGAGTCTAACATGAACACACAAACAAACATTTAACAATGGCAAACTAACATGACAACAAATGCAACTAAGGGTGAAAATGCAACTAACAGTTGAAACTGAAATTTAACAGGACAATTAACAGTGCAAGAACAATTGAAATTAGGCTAACCCAAATTGGGTGGAAACTTGGCTAGTCCAAGAACAGTTTTTACATCTCACATCACTTCCCTTTTATAGCTTACAAAATATCCAAATTTTCAGAAACCCTAAATTGGAAACCCTAATTTTTAAATTGGAAATTAAACTCACTCTCTGATGCAAATAGCCTCGACCCATGCTTGTACTTCTCCTCCTCTGCTAATCCTTTACTCGAACGCTGCTCCAATTTCCTTCTTCTCTCCACTGTGAAACCCTAGCTATGTTTGTCTTCTTGGTAGCATCAAAAATTAATGCTAAGAACAAGACAGACACGACTAGGGAAGAGGTAGGTGATGGTGGTGGCGTCCTTGTGGTCGTGGTGGAGATGGAGACGGCGGAGCAGACATGGCAGGGTCTGCCATGGTCGGGGGAAGAGAAGAAATTTGGGGGAAATGAGTTTTGGGGAAGAAGAAGGTGGGTGTTTGTTTTGGGTCGATGGGTTTGATGCTTAGGTGTTGAGCGGGTTCATCAAACTTTGATGTTTGGCGAGCTGAGATGTTGGATCATTGGATCTGAGTGGAATCGAACGGATAGATGGAAGGATGTGTGAAGCTACCGTCGGATTCTGAGGTGCAACGAAGTTAACGGCACCAGATGGAGTTAGGTACTGTAGTGTAAGGCGGAATCATCGGGATTTGATGCACAGGCATAGGAACGACCGTTGGATTCAACTACCATCTAATCTGAAGGCTTGGAATTTCAGCGCTGTGGTGCTTGGCAGAGACTTCCGATTTTGATGATCTATGAAGGAGCGACCGTCGGATGCTCCGAGAACTGATCTGATGGCTGAGAACGGAGGCGCTTTTGTGTGTAGAAAATGAGGTTGTGCGCACCATTCTTCGCGGCTTCCTTGCGTAATTTCTCCCGGCTTTTCACTACTTTTCTGCTCTTTTCGCTCCGCGACTCATCCGAACTTTATTTATTACCTAAAAATGCAAAATTAATTAATAAAAATATTTATTCTTGAAAACAATGAAAATACAGAATATGGGATAAAATGTAGAATTAATGCGCAAAAGATGAGTTAAATGCCAACAAAAAGGGATAAATATATACAATATTTGGCACTCATCAAATACCCCCAAACCTGAATTTTACTTGTCCTCAAGTAAAACAACTAAGAAATCCTAACTATACCACTGTCGCTGGTCTCTCGAATGCATTTAGCGTATGCACTAAGCCTTTTAAACCACTAAGTGTCCCTAGTGGACGAGTGAAGTCTCGTGAAGGTTTACCAGAGGTGTGCCTACAAAACCTAAGGACAAAATATGAGCTCAGATTCCATCAAATGTGACATGTGCAAAACAGTTTAAGCTCACAGCAAAATGGAGATGTCAATCTAGCTATCGAAGGCACAATCCTAGCACTGATAACAAATAAGGACATGTGATAAGAGTGTAAAGTGTATCTACACATGTGTAAAGAAAGATCTGAAGTTATGACTACTAATCACCAAGAGATAGTTTCTCAGGCTAAGAACTGAGGTCGAAATCTAGCTAGCTGTCCGGACTTTACGAGAATTGTGAATGAGTTGGAGGTATTTCACAATTACTCGCGTTGTACATCAATGGCATACACCCTCCTTGCTTATTACAAAAAACAACAAAATAACTCTTTACATGACTCTTATTTACATTGACAAATCTCTTTTTATTTTTGGAACAAGAGATGATGGAATTGATAAATACTTGATTTTTTTTTTTTTTTTTTTTTTTTTTTTTTATTTTTTTTTTTTTTCTGAATATACATCGTTTTTTTTTTTTTTTTTTTTTTTTTTTTTTTTTTTTTTTTTTTGAACAAGGAAACACTTTTGATACATAACAAAAGGAAACAAAAGATTACATGACACTTTGCAAGAGGTAGCCCTTTTTGATGCACCCAGTTAAATTCGATGGTTGTCTTTCTTAATGTAACCTCCACCTTCTATCCCAACCAACCAAAGAACAAGCTAGTCAAGTTTCGTTCAGTATTCTAAAGTGATTGGCAATCGTAACTTCCTATCCAACACCTTGAAGATCGAGGCCATACATGTATTGGTAGATCGTGCGCGTGCAAATTTCTTATCACTATGTGAATTGTGCTAGAATCAGGGTGCCTAAATATCTAGACTAAGACTCCTAATAAAAATACATATTTGCACAAGAGTCAACATTTCAAGGTAAATGAGCTCCATTTTTATGATTTTTTCATTTTTAATTTTTTCAATTTTGATTTTCAATTTTTTTGGAATTTTTCAATTTTTTCAAAAAGATGGAGTTGATTTCAATTATAGCATATTATCATGGTATCTACTCTATACCCCCAAACCTAAACTAAACATTGTCCTCAATGTTTCAAAATATGGAAAGAATTAAAATGCAACATATGGAAAGGGACATGCTGAGTAGAGTAAAAGGAGAGAGAATACCCGATTCGTCGAAACAAACCGAACTCCATTATTCACCGGCTAGAATCCAACATTTTCAACTTAGATTATATTGGATTAGCAAAATATATACAAAAGAAACCAAAAAGTTTTAAAATTTATTACTGGATTATATACAAAAAAATTCACCATACACTAACAATCTAAAGAGTTGAGGATCAACCCAAAAGAAAAGTGTAGAGACAAAGAAGATTCAAAACACTAAAATTGGACTTAAATGGGAATGAGAGTGAAAAACCGAATGAATTACCCCTAAACCTAAATTGTTCAACAGGTTTACTTTTAAGCACAAAATCTAACAATTTTAAGGGTTCGGGATTCAAAAGGTCTAACTCATAATGGACTGTTTTCGGGATGGGCAAAGAAATGCATTCCAACTGTGGCTCTTTAAAAGTGTTATATTTGAAGCAAAATAGTCCAAGAGGACTTGGGAAGCACACAGTTCCAATCCTAATTAGGAATTTTCAGAAAAAATGGTTTTACAATATTGGCACAAACCAAATCTAGGTTGGGTGGAAGGCCATCAGATTGTGACGTAGAAGAATAGGCACGTCATTATAATCAAATCAAAATCTTCTAACTCATCTACACATGTCACATCATGCTCACAATCATCAATCACATTGGCAAGATTACAATCAGAATTATCAACATCATCAACAGATTTATTTTCATGTATCGGCACATCAGGGGAAACATCACATGGAATACTAGAAGAAATATCATGCATTAAGGTCGGGGCAGAGAAGCCTAATGTATTTGAACCCAAAGGTTCCATAACATTTTCAGTATAGACATGTTCTTCTAACATAACATCATAATCATCATCATCATCATGATAGGCATTTTGCAATCTAGGATAATTTTCAATCCTAAGGTCGGAGCTATTACAAGAATAAAACTCTAATTCATGAGGGTGACTCATATCATGTGGTGTTGTTCCTGTTTCCCTAACGGATTCCCATTGATGGGTTTTTTTGCAATCTCGGCTAAAAAATTCCATGCATCATCCACAGATTTATCAATAAACTCACCATTACACATAGACTCAACCATGGTTCGAGATTTAAAGTCTAGTCCCTCATAGAGGATGACGACAAGTCTCCACTTCTCAATTCCATGGTGCGGACATTCACTCAACAAATCATTAAAACGTTCAAAATAGTGAAAAACAGTTTCCTCATCCAATTGGACAAAACAATTGATATTTGACGAATAGCGATGGTCCTATGGTGTGGAAAAATTTTTGGAAAAATTGATTAGTGAGTTGTTCCCAAGTGGTGATTGATTGTGGTCTCAAACCGTAAAACCATGTTTTGGCCCTTTCCTTTAAAGAAAATGTAAACAAACGCAATTTCAGAGAGTCTTCGGACAATGATCAGGTTGCATAGTCCGACAAATTTGTTCAAACTCCTTACATGAGTATAGGGGTTCTCAGAATCGAACCCTCGAAATATAGGAAGTATTTGTATCATGCTTGCATTTATTTTAAAAGGGTTATTGGTTTGAGGTAAGACAATACATGATAATGGAATTTGTATTGATGGATACATGTATTCATGGAGAGCACGAGGTTGGTCCATTTTGAAATGACACAAAGCCCACTATTTGGTTTTTGGGTTTTCAAAAATTTGGTTTTTGATGGGAAAATTTGGTTTTGGTGGGATATAAAAGAAATTTGGTTTAAAATTGGGAGCAAATTTTTTTTTTTTTTTTTTTTTTTTTTTTTAAAGAAAATAATTAAAAAAATAAAATTTGGTTTTTGAATGGGAGCAAGCCCACTGTGCAAGCCTCTAATGAAATGGAAGGAAGGCTGCGGCCCACAATCGGTTATCAGCTGGGTTTAAACCCAGAGTCCAAAATACAAGTCCAATGGAAAAATTTAAACAAGCCCACACAAAATAAATACAAGCCCACAAATTAAACAACAAGCCCACACATAAATTATTACAAACCCAAAATAGAAAAATAAAAAGCCCAAAAAATTGGGTTAATTATTACAAGCCCACAAATAAAAAATTGGAAGCCCACAGGTTGGGTTCTCTCAATTGAATGGGTTTAGGCTTACCTTTTTAGCACAGCCCAGCTGCTCTGATATTGTTGCAAAAACCCAGTTGGGTTTTGGTTCTTTTCCTTAGTGGCGTCCCAGCAGAGGAAAAACAGGTTCAGAATCAGCAGGTCCAATAGCAAATGAAATGAAGCAGATGCAGATGCAAATGCTATGAAATGAAATGCAAAATAGCTAAAAAAACACAGATAAAACACAGCACCAATCCCCGGCAGCGGCGCCAAAAACTTGGTGGGCTTGTAAAAGGTCCTAAAAATTTCCCCGGCAGCGGCGCCAAAAACTTGGTAGGCCAGGAAATGTGTATAAAAATGATGCAATGGAAACGGGCCTACAGTAATACCGCAAGTGCACGGTCGTCAGTTGTAGCTCGTGCAAGTACGGGTCGATCCACAGAGATTGGGTGTGTTTCGGAAAAGTGTCTTAGCTAATTGGGTTCCTAGATTTGCTTTAGGCTTAGAAGCCCTTTGGAAGTATTGGGCTTAATGTACTATTGGGTTTGAATGCCCTTTGAATGGATTGGGCTTAGTGGGTTTGTAAACATAAAATGAACTGAGCTTGGGCTCAGTTGTCTTTAAAGTGCAAATGGGCTTTGGTTTTGGGAAACTGGTTTGAGCCTTGGGCTCAACAGTTCAATTTGATTTGGGCTTGGTTTTTGAAAGTTGGGCTCTGTTTCAGTGAGCTGATTTGAGCTTTGGGCTCAGCAGTTCAACTATGAGTTGGGCTTAACAGAGAACTAGGCTTTGGCCTTGGTCTTACAGTTGGGCTCAAATTGTTCTCTGGGTTTTTGGAAGTGAACTGTGAGTTGGGCTCAGATGGTTGGGCTTAGTAAATGGAGAGCAAAGCAAGCAGCAGGAGCAAGAGCTGCAGCAGTTTGGCAGCAGCAGCTGCAGAAAGGCAGCAGCAACAGAAGAATTGGCTTGGCTGCAGGAGAAGAAGGGGCAGCAGCCACTTTGGCAGAGCAGCAGGCAAAGAAGTGGCAAAACAGCACAAGGCCAAGAAGAGGGAAAAACAGTGCAGCAGCACAAGTACTGCAGCAGCAGTTGCAGCAATAGAAGAAATGCAGCAGGGAAAGCAAGTAAGCAGTGAAAATGCAAAACAGAAAATGCAGGTAAACCAAACAAGTGGAAGGAAACAAGACTAACAGTTGAAAATGGATTTATGGATGGGAACTAGGGGTTGAATTCACTCTAATTTTTACTGTGTATTTTCCTATAGGAAGTTAAACACAACTATGGTATTATTTCCAAAGCACTAATTGTCTTTCTACAGCACAACTAGTCAAGGGATTATGACTTCAGCTTGAGTTGCAGCTTATCAGCAGCTCATGAACCTAACTACAAAGCATACTTGGCATACATTGTGAAAGTGAGGTGATGATGAGCTAAGTTCAGTATTGTCCTAAACTTGTTTAGCCTTCTAGAACAATGTGATCAATGTACTACACAATAAGACAATAGAGCTTCATCTAGTCCCTAGCAAGGTGATTTAGAACATGACAATATTATACTAAACATAGCATTCACAGTGACACAACAATGAGTCTAACTAACAACAGGAGCATCACACATTAACATTAACAGTGCATTAACAAGAACACATTTAACAGTAACAAGAGAGTCTAACATGAACACACACAAACAAACATTTAACAATGGCAAACTAACATGACAACAAATGCAACTAAGGGTGAAAATGCAACTAACAGTTGAAACTGAAATTTAACAGGACAATTAACAGTGCAAGAACAATTGAAATTAGGCTAACCCAAATTGGGTGGAAACTTGGCTAGTCCAAGAACAGTTTTTACATCTCACATCACTTCCCTTTTATAGCTTACAAAATATCCAAATTTTCAGAAACCCTAAATTGGAAACCCTAATTTTTAAATTGGAAATTAAACTCACTCTCTGATGCAAATAGCCTCGACCCATGCTTGTACTTCTCCTCCTCTGCTAATCCTTTACTCGAACGCTGCTCCAATTTCCTTCTTCTCTCCACTGTGAAACCCTAGCTATGTTTGTCTTCTTGGTAGCATCAAAAATTAATGCTAAGAACAAGACAGACACGACTAGGGAAGAGGTAGGTGATGGTGGTGGCGTCCTTGTGGTCGTGGTGGAGATGGAGACGGCGGAGCAGACATGGCAGGGTCTGCCATGGTCGGGGGAAGAGAAGAAATTTGGGGGAAATGAGTTTTGGGGAAGAAGAAGGTGGGTGTTTGTTTTGGGTCGATGGGTTTGATGCTTAGAGTGTTGAGCGGGTTCATCAAACTTTGATGTTTGGCGAGCTGAGATGTTGGATCATTGGATCTGAGTGGAATCGAACGGATAGATGGAAGGATGTGTGAAGCTACCGTCGGATTCTGAGGTGCAACGAAGTTAACGGCACCAGATGGAGTTAGGTACTGTAGTGTAAGGCGGAATCATCGGGATTTGATGCACAGGCATAGGAACGACCGTTGGATTCAACTACCATCTAATCTGAAGGCTTGGAATTTCAGCGCTGTGGTGCTTGGCAGAGACTTCCGATTTTGATGATCTATGAAGGAGCGACCGTCGGATGCTCCCGAGAACTGATCTGATGGCTGAGAACGGAGGCGCTTTTGTGTGTAGAAAATGAGGTTGTGCGCACCATTCTTCGCGGCTTCCTTGCGTAATTTCTCCCGGCTTTTCACTACTTTTCTGCTCTTTTCGCTCCGCGACTCATCCGAACTTTATTTATTACCTAAAAATGCAAAATTAATTAATAAAAATATTTATTCTTGAAAACAATGAAAATACAGAATATGGGATAAAATGTAGAATTAATGCGCAAAAGATGAGTTAAATGCCAACAAAAAGGGATAAATATATACAATATTTGGCACTCATCAATTTTCTTTGTTTCCTTTAAACATGCATCTCACTGTTCTTCCTTGATTTACTTCATGTTCTTGTAGACTGTAGAGGGTTTCTTGATCCGTCTTTCTTCTTTGCACCATTGTAGCTAATATGTTTTTCCTTGATTTACTTCATGTTCTTGAAGACTAAAGAGGGTTTCTTGTTCCGTCTTTCTTCTTTGCTCCATTGTAGCTGATATGCTATTTTTTTTTGACTGATTAGGTGCATGACGATCCCCAAAGTGCACCTGTTGATGGTCCAACGCAGTGGGTGAGTTTCGTTTGGTCAAATTCTTTTAGGAAAAATCTAGTTCTCGGTACTTCAGTTCTTATATCTATTAAGTTAAGATATTCTTACCAACGATGGCTACGCTTTCTTTTATAGTCATTACGTAACTTGGATGAGCTATTACAGGAGCTGGTGGCGATTGCTGTAAGACTTTTATAGTTGATTTTACTGCATAAGCAGTTATGCATAATAAGTTATGCAGTTCTGCATAGTTGATTTTACTGCATAACCAGTTATGCATAATAAGCTATGCAGTTATGCATATTTGATTTTACTTCATAAGCAATTATGCACATTATCTTTTTACTGCATAAGCAGTTATGCACATTATTTTTTTACTGCATAAGCAGTTATGCACATTATTTTTTTACTGCATAACCAGTTATGCAAAAATTGGCACCCTTCTTTTGAGTAATTACTGGTCATCATTAAGGATTTTAAAAACGTGCATGGTTTCTTATCCGCTTCTTCTCTTTTTTTCATTCAGAGAGTTAGCAAAGGAAAACAACAATTCAAAATAGATCTCACACCATTTCGTGAAGATTAGTCTTCAATTCACGGGAAAAGATAAAGCAAAAAAAGCGATGTAGCCACCATATTGATGTGTCTTTTACTTTTCTATTTCTGCAATTATAATTGTTTATTATAATTAAAAGTAAAACACACAAATGTTAACTCCGATATACTTGATAGTGATCCTATTGAGTTTGGTTAATCCGAACCAATTATCAAGTATCACACTTTGATAGGCGTATTGTCTTGATCTCGTATCCATAGACAATCACACAAAATGTGAATACCAGTTTGTTATATTCTCTCGACTTTGTCCATAAACGATCACTTTCTGTAAGAGGACTTATAAGTGGATAATTAAAAGATTGTGGTGTATTTGGTTACCCTCGTCTTTTCAGAGTTGATTTTTGAAGAGCAAGTTGCCTTTATGAAGGGAAGGAACATTCATGAAAATATTGCTTTGACGTCTGAGATAATCAATGAGATTTACGTGACAAGGAAGCATGGGAATGTTAGCCCTAAATTGGACATTGCACAGGCTTTTGACATGGTAAGTTGGGAGTTTGTTGCTGAGGTTTTTCGCTAATATGGATTCTCCGAGAATTGTTGCTCTTGGATTCTTAATATTCTCCAATCGGCTATGATTTCTATTATAATCAACAACAACCCTGAAGGTTTTTTTAGTATCACTAGAGGTTTGTGACAAGGTGACCCTCTTTCACCTTTGATTCTTGTTCTTATTGAAGATATTTTAAGTCGTAATATCTCTAAATTGTTTGCAAGAGAAAGCATGCATGCTATGGTCAGCAAGAAGGGTGTGGAGCCTACACACCTTCTCTTTGCGGATGTCATCCTTATTTTCTATAAAGGAAATTGGCATAGCCTGCATAATATGATGGATATGCTTGGTATGCATCAACGGGCCTCTGGCCAATACGTGAACCGTACCAAAAGCAAATTTTATTATGAAGGTGGCACTAGCTCACGAGCTATTGCTATCTCTGATTTTTTGGGCATGGGTAGAGCTTTTTTCCCGGATAGATACTTGGGAATTCAATTGAAGACTAGCATAGTATGCCACATACATATTAGACATGTGGTTGAGAAGATTATGGATAAACTGGCTGGATGGAAGGGTAAGCTTTTATCTTTTAAAGCTAGTTTGGTATTGATTCGTTCGTGATTTCTAGTTACGTTGTTCACTCTATGGATGTTTACTAATGGCCAAGGACTATCATTGAAAAGGTTGAAAGAGCCGTTAGAAATTTTTTGTGGTCTGGAGATGCCGAAAAACACAAATATTTTACGGTGCTTTATGATAGTTTGTGTTGTCCAAGAAGAGAAGGTGGCCTAGATATTAAGATATTGTTTGTTGTCAACAAGGCAATGCTTATGAAGTTATGGGTTACTATCCGTGACTCTGACAAGATTTGGGAGAAATTTTTGAAGGCCAGATATTTCAAAATAAATGGAAACTTGATTCATTATAAGTTAGGTTCCACGGTTTTCCCTGGAATAAGATGGATTTATAATTTTGTGCAACGTCATACGCGCTCAATTATTGGTGATGGAGCTAATATTTCCTTGTTTTTTGATAATTGGTGTGGTGATTTTTCTATTTCTAAAAGACTTAGAATTACTTCTTTGGGGCAAAATGATATTAAGTCCAAGGTAAGTGATCTTATTGTCGATGGGAGTTGGGTGGTTCCACCAAGAACCCGTGAACTGATTTAGCGGTGCAATATTGACGTTGACAATTTATCAATTATTTCTGGCTGTAAGGATTATAAAATTTGGGATTTGGATGGCAAAGGCGCTTTTTCAGTGAAGTATGCAAAGGCTGCTATTAGAACGCATTTTAATGTGCATCCAAGTGTTGCTCTCTTTAGTCGATCAGTTGTGCATCCTACTTTGAGTGTACAATATTGGAAAATATGGACGAAGGAATGCTGCGCAATTGAAGATAATGTAATTAAGAAGACTGGTAGGAGCATGCCTACTATGTGTAGTTTATGCAAGAAGAGTTGTGATACTATCAACCACATTACTTGGAATTGCAGAGTTGTCAAGCGAATTTGGACATGGGTGGCTGGCATTTTTAATCTGCAACCAAATGAAGATCTGGCGGCCTCTTACAAGGCTGCAAAAGGGCGTAGCAGAATGATTAAAGACATGTGGCTGGCTGAGAATCTTGCAATTGTCACGGAATTATGGAAGCTGCGTAATAAATATTTTTTCGAAGGTGCGGCATTCAAATGGCTTGGTTTTAAAGGCAGGGTTTATCAGGTTATCTGTGTTAACTCTATTAGAATGAAGGGCCATATGTTTAACAATATGGAGGAGCTGCGGATCTTAAACTATTTCAAGGTGCGACATAGATCAAGTAAAAATTCCACGCCTATTGAGATTAGTTGGTCTCCTCCTAATCAAGGTGAAATTATGATTTTCTATGATGGTTCGCCTTTTGGAAACCCAGGCCAGGCCGGTGCTGGTGTTATTTTTCATAATGCTAATGCAGAAGTACTTAGCGCTCTTTGTGTTGGCGTTGGCTGGAAAACTAATTATTATGGGGAGGTGTGTGCTATTATTTATGGATTGATGCCAGCCAAGACTTGGAATATTAGAAATATTTGCGTTCAATCTGACTCGATGAGTTGCATTCAAGCTTTTCAAAATGGTGATTTGCCTTGGAATACAGGTGAAACAATTCTAAACTTGTTTGGAAGTGTGGTATAACCAATTCCAAGAATGTAAATCCAATATGAATAAGGATTTACAGTGAAAAGATGTCAACATACTTTGAACACGTACAATAACTCTTATCATTTTCTGTTCAAAGATATTCCTTAGTACTCAAGGAGATCCTGTGCCGAAATAAATCGAGAATCTTTTAATTAAGGTTTTTGGTTTTATATGCTTTAATTACCAGCAATTAAATTCATATCTCTAGAGAATAAAAATTAGTAATGTGCATTTACTAATTGGAGATTTTCTATTGAGAGATTTCGGAAATTTTGGACAAGCATTTATTGGAATTAGGAAAACAAAATTTGCTATTCATTACATATCTTGAGAATATTTTCGTTTTTGAAATTCCTTGGTGTCTAAACATCCCTGGTCTATAAATACCTAAGTTTGCATTTCTAGCAAACTATCCTAAAAGGCAGACAAACTTCATTCTTGTTATTTCTGGTGGAGCCATCTATTCGGAGAGAAAAGTATCCTAATTAGGTGAAATCTCTTAGGACCGCTCGTTTAAAGACTTCTATAGGATCAAGAAGGTCTACGAGTACCATTGGTGGGAAACTAGATAATTGCAGTGTTATTAGTTTTAGATTGATTTGATTGATTAACGGTTGTTGAAACTTTGATTGCACCTAGTTTGTTTATTCTTGAGAATCTTCTCTTATGATATAAGATTCACTCAAACAAGAACGAAGTATCGACAGGATCTTTAGAACTGTTTGTAGATCTAAAGACATCTTGTGATAATCCATTGTTAACAGACTCCGTTCTGTGTGTGATTGATCACAAGAAATTCAAGTGGTGTTCTGCAGTTTTTATTGAAGATTAAAGAAGATTTGAAGACGAAGAAGATTTCTTATTTAGTTCTCATATCTTTGTGTGAGCACAAACCTTGATCGGCTGGGATCCAACTAGAATCACATTTATTCGGTTGATTAGTTACGTGAGATCGGGATTCTCAATATATCTCTTTGAGATTTATTTTGATTGAGTGCGAATCTAAACTTGACTACTTTGATAGTTATTGGATAGACTGATCTAACCAGGCAAAAGAGTTTATTAGATCAAACGGAAGAGCCTTTGCGAATGACTTGAGATATCTTTATCTTGAAAGAATCAAAAGAGTTGTTACCAAACAGATTTGTTGTTCCTTTACTATTTGGAATACAATCCAAAGGAATTGTTCCAGTGCGTGCACTCATTGAAGTCAGAAGCGCAGGGATACTGAGGAAACTAAGTGAACTAGGGGAAGTTGTTTGGTCTCAACTATATGAAGTTGGCGTAGATTTTGTATAACGGCTTAATTTTTAGAGTATTCAATTCTGGATTAGGTCCTGGGGTTTTTCTGCATTTGCAGTTTCCTCGTTAACAAAATCTTGTTGTGTCTTTTACTTTTCTATTTACGTAATCGTAATTGTTTATTATAATTAAAAGTAAAATACACAAACGTTAACTCCCATATACTTGATAGTGATCCTATAGAGTTTGGCTAAGTCTGAACCTATTATGAAGTATCATACTTTGTTGTTGTATTGTCTCGACCTTGTATCCATAGTCAATCACACAAGTTATCTCGTTGTCGTATTGTCTCAATCTTGTATCCATAGATGATCACACGAAGTGTGAACCGATTTGTTGTATTGTCTCGACTTAGTCCATAGATAATCACTTTCGGTAGAGGACTTATAGGTGGATAAATAAAAGATTGTGGTGTATTTGGGTACCCTCGTCTTTTCAATTGGTATCAGAGCAGGCAAACACGAAAAGATCTAACAATCTGTATTTGGTGCGATCCAACCTATAAGAATTGAATCTATATCTGATTAAGTTAACGTATTAGAAGGATTTGACATCTTCAAGGTTCCATGGTGGAAGACACGAATGAAGAAAGTGATACTCTCATTTAAGGAATCGCCTAGAAGTTGGTCAGGAACTTGCGGTTTCTCAAAAAAACCTCTCTTAGACCTAAGAGACAACCCACTGATTTCTTTATGTGATGGATATTTCAATCAAGGAAATCAATACAATTCAACAAGGTTTCATAATGTTGACTTGGATGGGTTACGAAATATCTCCTCAGTTGCTTTTATTTCTCACTGTGAACATTTGACTAAGAGAAATTTTCATATCAAAATCTTAAGATTTGTGAATCTCAATAGATTTTAGAAGCAACCTTATGGAGAGGTATTTTCAAACAGAGAATCAAATAACTCGAAACGTTACTAATAAAGTAAGAATTCTTACTGTATTAAAGATCAATATTGTAATAAAATCCTATTACAATATAATTCGAGCTACGAAAATACTTCGGCCTTGTATAAAATTAAGAAAATGAAGTATTCTTTCATCTTCTCTATGAAAAGTAGCCATATGCACTCACCACACAATGGTTTCTTTGAAACCAGTGATAGGCTAAAAGGAATCAGTAACCTTAATGGATCAAGTTATTTTATGTTTAAAAATTCCTCAAACATAACTTACAACTTATGGGTTGATTTTCTGTTCTATGGGCCAATTCGGTTCCTAAAATCCCATGTGTGAATTGGTATCACTTCTATTGAAAAAGCTTGTTTCCGAAAATATGTTTTCTTAAAAATTGTTATATTTTCAATATCAGAAATAAAAACTTGGATTATTCTGCAAGTTTTCGAAACATTTTCGAATAAGATAGAAACTCTGATTTCTCAAAATATTCATCTTGGGATTCTCACAAGAATACTTTCAAAGATGAAACCGAATGAAGATCTAAGGAGAAAACTGACAACTATGATTCTCACCAAGAAACTTGCTCGCATGTTCAATGGAAAGTGCTATCAAATTCTCTATGTGGTGAATGAAATAGTTTTTGGGGAGATTGTCAGTGATTATTGTCTCCACAAGATTGAGAAATATCTTGACTCCTTAGATTCAGACAGGCTGACCCTGTGCAACAATACATGTCATTATTCGATTCAACTCATATCCTCTTCAAAGGTGCATGCATCCAATTTACTCGACGGTGTACTAGACCTAACCGGAAGAAGAGTTTTGCTTGATGAAAGAGTTGATGCTGAATGGAAAGTACTCTACTATAAAGAGTTACTAAATACATCCCATGGGAACTCCTCAAGTGATGTTATGCACCTTACCAACATTCTTAATCGTTATGAGGATGTTTTGGGGGAGTTTCACTCTCTACTCGATGAGATTTCCCCTTAAACGGATTTACAAGAGGGATTAAGAGAACTCTTGTATGGAAACAAGTACATGACAATAAGAAATAAGATTAACTTCTTATTTAGAGAAAAATAGACATCAATCTTTTGATTTGCGTCAATTATTGTATAAGGTCTATTTTGAATAAAACTTTCATTATTCTTGAATAAAATTATTTCTTTATAATTTTTCTTGTGATAGTTACCGATTACACAACTTGTGGATGAATGTTTATATTTTTGCTATGTGTATCCGGTTTATGAGATGTCTGATTTCGGCTTTCATTAACTTTAATATGTGGCGTTTTGATTTAGCGGGATTAAGTTCTAACCCATGTTGGTAGGCTTTATCAAAGGATCATAAGGTGTTTCGATTGAAACTCATATGTGAAAAGCCACAAGGGACAATGATGTTTGGTACCGCAATAAAATTTAATGAAACACAAAATACCAGAACTTAACATAATAGCATTCCATTTTTATGTTTGACTAACTCGCCCCGACAAAACATAGAATACCTAATCATATCCTCGGACTTAAGGTCGCACATACATAATTAGATTTTTAGATCCACTGTTTTGATATGAGATTTGGTTTTTTATGTTTGGTATGATTGATTTGGGTTATTGGATATCAAAGTTTTCCAATTTTCATGGATCACTTCATTCAACATAATCAAGAGCTGGGATAAGGACGGTTGATCTTTTTTTTATCGATAAAATAGATGGTTGTTGTGATGGAAGAGTATTGATTTGGTCGATAAATTTGTGATTCAGGGTTTTCAGTAAAAGAATTATATTCGTGATGGAAAATCTTGGATGGTCCTTTAAGGTTCTGATCATAATTTACATCATTTTTGTGGGGTTCGTTTGTAGAATGACTACTTCATGGTGGTTCAGCAGAAGTAAGTTTGTGTTGCAGTCAATTAACTGTATGGTATAAGAAAGTTTAAAATTGATTAGTTATGATGATTCATGTCAATATAAAAAACAGTATCTTGTGTAACTGATTTCAGATTTCTATGCTTGAGACTCCAATAGGATGTTGTTTCAATTAGTTTTACTTCTTCTTCAAACAATAGAATCCTTAATGCGAACTAGAACAATATCCACTAGTTATTTAACTTTCCTTAATATGGCCATTAAAAATAGTCGCATATATGTCATACACATATGTCTAGGATAGCGCGAATATGGTGCTATTAAGTTAAGAGCCTGCCGGCGTTTACTCGGATTAAGTGGCTTTAGGCCCCACATAGTTCATGTGTCGCACATCCATCAAATAAGAAACGTAAAAATTGTGCTATTAAGTTAAGAGCCGTTCGGCTCGGGGTCGCACATTATTTTGAGTGTCATTAGTCAATCTCACGGGTATCGCTTATTCAATGCTACTTTTTGCAAGGAATGTTACTGATATTTTTCTAATGAGTCACACATGTGTCGCGTATTCAGTGGTATTTTATAAGATAAAAGAGTAAATATGTGGGTGGACAAAACCCTGAATTTTGATTGGTTGATCGAAGATTTTTTTTTAATATGAGTGCAAAACTCGTTTTGCAAAAAAAATTCATAAGGGTAACTACTTTCAAAGTATATTAAATCCTGAAAATTGTATGCATTTTCTGCATGTTCTCCCAAGGGTAACTACCTTCAAACTACACTGTTATAGTTCATCAAGACAACAAAATGAAAACAAGTACTTGGATCGGCCGACTTACACCAACTTCAAACAAGAACAAGATGATTCTTACCAGCAACAAGAAGATCAGACATAAGAACCAGAAAGACTATTTATTGAAAAACTTGCTAATCATCTTTGAGCTTGAAACTAAGTACAAAGTCTCGATCTTTTTGATTCTCTGGAGAAATCTAATCAGAATCCTCATCTTCATTATCACTTCTAAAACCTTCTTCATCAACATCATCTCCTTCATCACTATTGCTGGATGCAGCGAGACCATACCCATCTGACACATCTTCATCCTCCCAACAGGACCATACCCTCTTGCTTTCAGTCTCAGAATTACTCTCTACATCTTCACCAATTATCTCAACATCTTCGCTAGTTACCTCAACATCTTCTTGTTCAGAATCACTTTCTGTCTCACTATTTTGCTTATTCCAAGTATTCAACCTTGTATGCTTTGCATCTTTCTCTCTCCGTTTACTTCTTTTACTTTACTTTTTTTTTTTTGATACTAAAGGACCTTTATATGGCCACTTTTTGTCAAATGTAAGTGATCAATTAACATAAAAAGATTGAAAATGATCCATGCCGAAAAACCAAGAATGCCCTTTTAGTAGCTGAATTTTTTGTGAAAATGAACTAAAGGTCGTGGGTTCGAATCCCGGGCACCTCAAAGTTTTTAGTTTTTAGTTTATATTTTTATTTTCTTTTCGTTTATCTTCCTTCTCCTTCAGTTTTTTTCTTCCTCCAAGTTCATATCGAAACTGCTCCATCATCTTCTTCAGTCCACCACCATCACCATCCCCAATTGGTGTTGAGGAACAGAGTGAACTAATTTTTTCAATTCCAGTGTGTTCCGTCGATTTTTCCCTCGTCTCTCCATTCTCGATCTTTCTCCTCTCCATCGAACTCTTCTTCCTTCGAAAATTGGTGGAATTCTGTTGCTACAATTGTTCGAGAATAACAACGTGAGGAACAGCGTGAACTAATTTGTTCAATTTCAGTGATTTTTCCTTCAATTTCAGTGTTGTTGAACTAATTTGTTCACCAAACATCGAAATTGAAGAAGAATTCGACGGAATTTCACGATTAAACCTTAACTTCCAAAGCAATCACAATTTTCCTAAGTTAGAACAAGGAAACTCAGTCAAAAATAGACGATATGTGGATAAGAATTTGAGCAGGGAAGAAGAGGAGTTGTTACTGCCATGGATGTCACTGGGTTAAGTGAGATTCTCGAATGGTGATCTGAAACGGAAGAGATTCAGTGGAAGTATTAGAGTCTTGAATGAATTAGAAGACATGGGTTCTCATCATATTTGATTTGCAGCAAGGAAATGAAGAAACCAAGAAAAATTCCTGATGGTGGAAGTTAGGGTTTGGTTGATGGCCGGGAATTTAATTGAAGTAAATGGAGATGCTGCTACTGTTGGCTTGAGGGTATGATGGTGCTATGACTAATTGCAGTTGAAATGAACAGGCAGGGGAGTAGAGGTCTAAATCTAGTGCCACTCTGGCTAGGCGCCCTACAGCCATCCAAACTGTTGCATCTGGTACTGTTTCTCATTCAGCTTTACCACACATTGCTCAGGTATGCCTTCTGTCTGGTTCAACATATTGCATGTTTCCTTCCTGCTTCTGTCCTGACTGAAATACATATAAACTAGTGCCTAAATTAAGAGAATATACCTTGAACATGTATATGCTCCCTTTAATTCCAAAGCAGCATCTTTTTTTAGTTATTGTTTTAATGGATGATACCGAGTGGGTATTTGTGTGCACTTGGAAACTTCAAGAATTTCTTTTACAGATTTCCTTGATTGATGATAGAACTCCGTCTATCCCGTTAGCCGGGCGAGTCGGATGAGTAGAATGTGTCCTCATGTCTGTTCGATCTAGAATAATGTAGGATGTAGTTAAACAAAAATATCTCATAAGGTTGTCCCTAATGTAAATAAAGGGATCTCTAAAATGTAGGCTCACATTTTGAACTGCTTAGTTTCTGATTAATTCAATTCATTGATTTCGATTCTTTTATTCTCAGTAACCGAAATAAGGTATGCATGAATTAATCTTTCTTCTTCGGAGTCTTTTGTAGTACAGGGATGATTGTTGGCTCGTTGCAGACGAAATTATGAAAAGAAAAGAAAATAAATGAAATTTTATTTTCTTAAAATTTGAATGGTGATTGATTGATTGAATTGTGAATTTTAGGGATCTTAATCAGTAATCCAAATGCTCCTAAGGTGATTCGTTTGAACAGTGACATATTGAGGAGCTCTCAGACACCTAAACCTCACTCAGTTGTTGTTAAGGTAAGGATTTATGTGTCTGAATTTGGTGTGAATTGTTTATATTTCCTCCAAATTTTTGGGGGTTTATTAATGTTTGGTTGTGTAATTTGCAGGCCGATGCGAATCCAAGTCCAGTTGTTCAAGTATCAACCGTAGTTTGTGAAAATTGCTAAGGAAATGGTAAGTGAGAAATGAGAATTGAATATTCTGCCAATGTTTGAGGCTTTTATCTGTAAATTGTAGTAGTAAGTGATACACCTCATAGTACCTCAGAAGTATTCAGCGAGAAACAATTTTGGTAGTAGTAGTAGTGAAATGTCGTGGGTGGGAGGAGTTTGAATATCTTATGGATGGTGTGAGAACTTAGGAATTCCAACAAATTCGATGCTTGGTCGGAATTGGTTGTTCCACTATTTTCTGTGTTCCTGGGGTTAGACTTAGACTAAGTGTGTTTGGGTAAGTTTATGGGTGGAATATGTGTTTCTTGATGGAGAGTCATTTCAAAGTGCTAATTACAATGCATGCCTACTAAGCTTGTAGTGATTTTTGGAGATGAACAATTAGGGGTTTCCATTTTAGATGGATGTTACTGTTTGACCGTCACTTGGTAATTGCTTGTTACACTGTTTCTCTCTAATTTCCAGGTGTTGTGAGTTGCTCGCAGTGCGAAGGTAATGGGGTGAATTCTGTTGACCACTTAGACAGACGGTTCAAGGCAGGTGGTTTAGGTTGGCTTTGCAGGTATGCTCATTTACATTTACGAGATTAATCTTTGCGGATTACCACATTGTTTTATAAATTTTGTACCAGTTCTAGGAGAATTGGTGATGTTTGTGTTCGTAAAGGAGCTAACTAGTTCATTAATTAGTTCTGAATTGTTTGTATACAGGACATGCTCATTGCTGGAACCGATGCATCTTCTTCGACGCTTGTGTGGGCAATGACATAACTAATTAGGAGTCCAACAGTGGTCGAAATAGTACAAGAGGAAGTGAGAAGAATTCTCGGCAATAAGAACGTGGTACACGAAATTGATCTTCCCAAACTGAACTACTTGAAATTAGTGGTAAAAGAGACACTGCGGATTCATGCTCCAGGACCATTACTAGTTCCAAGGGAAACTAGAGATGACTGCGTAATAAATGGGTATGACATCCCAGCCAAAACAAAGGTATTCTTTTATGCAAAAGCTATTGCGATGGACCCTAAGTTTTGGGAAGACCCTGAAGAGTTCCGACCAGAAAGATTCACAACTAAGAACATAGAATTTAGAGGGCAAGACTTTGAGATGGTACCATTTGGGATTGGACGCAGGGGTTGCCCTGGTATTGACTCTTTTTTGGTCATAATTGAACTTGTTCTTGCAAATCTTCTGTACTGTTTTAACTGTGAATTGCCCCTTAGAGTGAAAAAGGAAGAAATCGATATGCAAGAAGCTCCTGGTACCGCAGTGCACAAGAAGATTCCACTCTTATTGGTTGCTGGCGCTGCAAATGTATATCCAAGTACATAAGAAGTTGGGAAGCAGATCATAAAAGACGGCTTGGGTGATGCCTAAATAAAGACATTTCAAGACGCACGAGTTAAATTTAGTACCCTGCAAAATTGGAAGAAGATTTTTCTCAATAAGAAGGTTTGCTATTAGCTGATCCAAACCATTTCTATGTAGGGGTAATGTCTTGCTTGTAAGGTGATAACATTCTAAGCACAAGATCATGCATGGTATCATCCATGTCTTGCCATCAGATTGCTTGTGTTTTGTTATTTTTTGAACAATTTTTATATATTAGAAATGACCAAATTACAACTCAAAGAACTTTACCCAAAAGGCACCCACTTTAGTTACTTGTGCATCTCCCATTAAAAATCTCAACAGAATCTAAAATATCACTGAAGAATTTGTAAGTCATAGCCATAGGTAGCATTCCAAGTCCCCCTTCATAAACAAGTTGCATTTATTCTACGTTTCAGTTTAGGAAAAATAAAAGGACGGACATTTTGTTTTTCAAAAGCCACATTGTTTTGGGGTGAAGATGAATTCAACCGAAAGCCACAAAAAAAAATTTCTTTTAATCTGAATCTGTTCAATCACGTAGTGATGTCTCTTTGTCAAATTTTTCGGTCGGCCCATCCATTGTGGCAACGGTTGTACTAGTTTATTATCTGTTATGAAAAATTACATAATCATCTTCCATCCATTTGACAATGTCAGGAGGATAATTTGATAAATAACAGAAATTAGTTGCAGTTGTTCTAGCTTTCTTTGCTAGATTATGAGCAACACTATTGCCTAACCTATTAACTAACTTACAAAACCAAAGATTATTGCTAGTAAACTTGTTCTTAAGAAGATGAATTGTATTTTGATTAAACCAGTGAACTTGTGATTCATTTCTTTGGAGAGAAAGAACCACATTTTCACAGTCCATTTCAAAGATTACTTTATTAAAACCCCAAGCTTCTGTCCACTCCACTGCCAATTCCAACGCTTTGCATTCAAAGTATTCTGCTCCAAATTCCTCATCCACTTCCTCCTCTAAATTTATACCTTTGACTCCTAGAGAGGAACCTGCACAATCAGTCCAATACTTCCTCTTTTAGTGTCAGACATATAAGAAGCATCTATATTGCATTTTACATAATCATATTCTGGTGGTATCCACTCCTTTATCTGCACATTGTTAGTTTTGTTCATGACATTGTTACCATTTGAGATATTACACAACTGGACTAAGTTTTCAATTCTTATAATGGTTCCTTGTGCATTTGATTTAGTCTTCTCAAAGACTAGATTACACATGTCCTTCCAAATGTACCAAATAATTCATATCAACCTGCAAACATGACTTTCTGAATAAACATCAGTATCAGGTATATGATCTTTATTCTGACTAAACCAACTTACCACCCAATTTTGAACAGCATGAAATTCATGCAATATCCCTGAAATATTAACATTAACACCCATCCAGATTGCTCTAGCATAATCACTTTCACCCAACAGATGATCAGTAGTCTCTATAGCATTGTTACAGAAGCTACAATTCACATCAATTTCAGGTTTATAGTCTGCTATTCTATCTTTAGTAGGGATAATGTCTTTAAGACATTTCCATACAAAAAGCTGCACTCTATGAGGTATCTTAGCACTCCAGAGTTGTTTCCAAATATCTCTGGGGGTTGTATCTGTACTTAAAGTATTGTTTACAAAGTCAGAGCATAAAGTATTATAGGCACTTTTAACTGAGAACTTACATTTCCTGTCAGGCTTCCAAATGAGATAATCCTCACCTGTAGTTGGGATATCCATTCTAAGGATAGCATTAGCAGTTTTATGGGTAAACAAAATATTAATTAACTCATTGTTCCAAGTTCTAGTTCCTGGTAAGAAGAGATCACAGACAAATTCATAAGAAACAAGACTAGAAAGACCCAAAATAAGGGCAAGTGGACTATTAAATCCCATAATCCAATAATCTAGCCAAATGTTTTTTTTTTTCCACACCTAACAACCCACATAGAATGCTTTTGAACTAGCTCTAGACCAGAGTAAATACTTCTCCACAACCAGGAGCAATCATCATTCAGCTTATCAAGGTGTAGAAGACTACCAAATTTACCATATTTAGCTCTAACAACTTGCATACAAAGGGAGTCACTATCATTACAAGCTTTCCAGACAAGCTTAGTCAGTAAAGCAGTGTTAAACTGTTCAAGATTTCTACAACTAAGGCCCCAAGGCCTTGGTAATACTGAGTTTATTCCATCCTATTAAATAGAGACCCCTACTATTTTTATGACCCCACCAAAACTGTCTTTGAATAGAGTCCAGTTGACTAATCATAGTCTTAGGAATTCTAAAACTTCTCATCTGATGAGTTGGTAACGCATTCAGGACATGCTTGACCATGGTAGACCTAGTAGAATGATTCATAGTCTTGCCTTTCCAAGTTTTGAGCCTAGATCCAAATGTGTGTACAATTGGGTTAAAATCCTTAGTTTTGTTTCTACTAATAAGCAATGTGACCCCTAGGTACTTATCAGTGTCTTTCATTTCAGATTTGTTCAGTTCTCTGGCTAGTTAAAATCTAGTACTAGGACTAAGATTATGACTGAAGTAGACACTAGACTTGTCTAGGTTTAGCATTTGACCAGAAACTTTACTAAAATCCTCTAGAACCTTCATGATACTAGCAATGTTATGCTTATCATCCTTAGTAAATATGAGAATGTCATCAGAAAACATTAGGTGAGTGATACCTGGGGCATTTCTAGCAGCCTTAACACCTGAAGTTAAATGATTAGTTTCTGTATTTAAAAGCAGTCTAGATAAGTATTCCATGCAAATTATGAACAGATATATAGAGGATCACCCTGTCTAATACCTCTAGAAGGATAGAAACTTTGAGTAGGTGTACCATTTAAAAGAACAACAATTTGAGTAGTAGATATGCACTAATCAATAAAACCAAAGAATTGCTCATTAAAACCAAGTTTCGGAAGAATACCTAATAAAAATGACCATTCAATTCTATCAAAGGCTTTTGAGAGATCAAGTTTTAGGGCCATAGTACCACTATATCCTTCTTTATGCTTCATTGTGTGAGTCATCTCATGGGATACTATAATATTATCATGGATAGCTCTGCCAGGGACAAAGGCAGCTTGATAAGGAGAGATGATATGTTTCAGATGGGGTTTAATCCTATTTGATAAGATTTTAGATATAGTTTTATATATAATATTACACAATCTTATGGGTCTAAAATCAACAGGACAAAAAGCATTATCAGTCTTAGGGATTAAAGATAGATAAGTTTTGTTAAATTCAGTCAGCATGAAACCATTCATAAAGAAACTTTGGACAACTTTAATAACATCATTACCTACAATATCCCAGTTTGACTGATAGAAACCAGCTTGAAAACCATCTGGACCTGGGGAACTCCAAGCATACATATGCTTAATAGTGTTATGGATTTTCTACTAGTAGGAATACTAGTGAGAATAAGATTATCCTGAGCATAAATAATAGTTGGTATAATATCAAAAGTATCTTCAGCTGTGCAAGGGTTAGAAGTGTTACTTACAGAGCTAAAATGAGACACAAGCAAATTAGCAATATCCTCTCTATCATTATACCAAACACCATTAGTATCACATAAGCTATCAATGTTTTTCCTAAACATTCTTCTATTAGCTAGAGTATGAAAATAATTTGTATTATTATCCACTTAAGTGATAAATTTATCTCCAGATTTTTGCTTATATAATTCTGCTTTTATGATAAACAAGTTATCAAGATTCTTAGTTATACTAACTACTCTATCATGATGAGATTCAGAGAAACTTTCACTTTGGACAGCTGCCAGTTAGCCTTGAACCTTATTAATATTTCTATAAATATCTCCAAATTCAACCTTGTTCCAATGGGATAATCTTTTCCTAGCAGAATGTTGTTTAGATGTGAGCTTAAAGCAGTGGAACCATTTATATCAGTATTCCAAGCAATAGATAACTGATTTTTAAAAGCAAAATGTTTCATCCAAACATCAAAAATTTAAAAGGTCTCCAAGTATTATTTTGAATATATTAGTGATAAGTTGGATAGGACAATGATCTGAACAAGTGATAGGTGTCTAAAACACCTTGATATTTATCTATTGTTTATGCTTTCTTTGCTAAGTTTTCTTGTAAATTATGTAGTTTATGTTTGATTTTGAGATTTAGGTACTTTGGAGAAAAAGAAGAAGAAACGTCGCTTAAAAGGGGCTAAAGTGTCATTTCATGTGCAACTGCTGTTGGAGGCGACTTATTTCTCATTATTTACTTTTATTTCTTCATCTCTATTTGAAAGGCATGTCGGCTTAGTGATGCAAGTTTTGTTTGAAAAGCATGACAACCTTAGTGATGTATAAAAATTGAAGAAAATAAGTGAATATGAGAGGTAAGAGATGGCTGCTCGAGAAACTACTAAAATCCCCCAGAAAAGTGTTAAGGGCTCCCCCAGAAGTGGTCCGGAGGAGTTGATAAAGGCACCCCAATAGTTTTCACTATTTACAGCGCAAAAGTCATCATTGTACCCCACAAATTGCTATTCGCACCCCCAGGAATTGCTAAACCTAGCCTAAATTGCTAAAGGGACACCGCTGTTGGATAAGGGGCAGTCATCTTCTTTGTTTGAATTTTAAATTTTGGCGGGAAAGTTATGGCAGAATTAGGGTTTGAGATATGATGGTGTTCTACTGAGACTAAAGAGCAGAGATTGAATGGTATCTTCATTAAGGCTAAACAGATTTGGTATGGTCGTTTGAATAGAATGAAATTGGCTAAAATCGTGATTTGAGCCAAACAGATTGAAAATAAAATTGGCGGGAAAATGTTTTATTCATGGACAGATTTGATGTTCGAATTTTGACCGAGAGTTAATGAGATTTAATCGTTGGATTTAGTTTCATTGGGCATGTTAAGGCTAAACAGGGAGGATATGGGTGATTTCTTCAATCCAGTTCGGATAGATACTCGAGCTTTGAAGAATCATGGAAAAAGGAGTTTTCACCTGCGTAACTTTTTGTTCGGATTTTGGAAGGGTTTTAACGAGATTCAATCACGGATATCAATTACGTTGGGCCTGTTTGGATCAAATAGAGTTTGTATATCTGTTAGATTTGCAATATTTGGCCTGAATAATTGTTTCACGAGTAAATAGGGGAGGAGAATATTACCGGGAGAAAACAGAGAGGTGGAAAGATTATCGGGTTGAATATTTGGAAATTTCGTGGAGAATAGGGGATAGAATATCTTGCCTGTGATTCAGAATTATCTAAACAGAGAAACTTGGGTAAAAAAAAGAATTACATGTGAAGAAAAAAAGAAGAAAATTATGACTTGGCCGAGAAAAAAGAAGAAGATATATATGGAGATTACTTGCCCTAAAGGGTGCTGTTGTGTATAAAAAGGAGTTGATCGAGTCCCAAAGGAATATACGGGAGCCTAGGAGAGAATAGATACTACAAAATCGAAAAATTACAAGTTTCAGAAAGTTCACCTGCTGCTGCTAAACCAAGAACACGAAGAACATAACCTGGCATATACAGTCGCAGAAAGATATCAATTATCAAAAACAGAAGGCATATATCGTTTGCCATTCAGTGGAGAAAAAGCTTTAGAACTATCTGACGTTGTCTACTGTAATAGCTGCACAACTCAGTTTTCCTAGCTAAAGACCTTTAGCGACTGCAGAATTCTTGTAAGCGTATTTATATCTTTTTGAATACAATGATTAATGAAATTTTCTCCAATTCTCGATTCATGAGTAGCTAAATTTCTTTTCTAGGGTTTTGGAAGAAGCTATTTTCGATGAGTAATTTTTAGTAATTATTTTCTTTGACCAAAAAATACTCCAATATTGTGCTTTTTGAAATGTTAAAAATTCTCTCTTCTGTACATGCTTCATAATAATTGTTTTGGGTAGTTTCTACCGATATTTTATAAGCGAAGGAGAATTAGGCCTTAGTATAGTGACAAGAGTCATAAAAAGAGCTTGTAACATTGTATTTTCCAAAGCATGAGATTGGGTTCGAAATTGTTTTGAGTAAAGTAGGAGTATTTTATCAAAGAAATTATTATTGAGTTTACAAATATTGGAAGTAGTGGAATCCAAAACCCTAGATTCATCTCTCCTTGATAAACCAAAAAATCAATTTTAATTAGTTTGTCTTAGTATTTTCTTTTAGTAATCAAAAACCAAATCTTCATAAAAGTCCGAGAATCGAATCCTATACTTACCACTTGTAAAAACTACATCAGTTTTTAGCAGCTTATGTTCTATCCAAACCTACATCGAAAAATCTAAAAACTACTGCTGTTAGGCAGTCTATCCAAACCTTTAAGCATAAATTAGGTGAACACCTACACGATTATGTAGAAAGGTTTAATAAGTTGTTATACCAATTCCCACATCATGGGTTTGAGAAAGCCCACATGACCCAAATCTTATATGAGAGCCTTGATAGTGAAACCCGAGTGCAGGTAGAAACAATGAGTGGTGGAGAATTTACCCATCAAGACCCAGATGATTGTTTTGACGAGTTCATAGAGTTAGCTGAAAAGACTCGTCAATGGACTTCAATGAGGGAGCCTGAAATAACTAGGAACCCTATCCATAATGTTAATAGAGTTGATAATGGGTCTGATATCCTTAGGCGTCTAGAGGCCTTAGAGATGAACCATGGGTCAAACCAGACTATGAGCTGCAACAGCGAGACCAAAACCTATCCATGTACCATTTGTGGTGATCAAAGTCATATTGGACCTCACTGTCCCCTGTTTTACCCTAGTGAAACTACCCGTGACCAGGTTAGTGTCCTACATGGTGGTATGAACTCTAAATATGAGAGTCGACCCAAGTTTGACCCGTACTCTAATACCTATAACCCTGGTTGAAGACATAACCCGAATTTCTCGTGGTTTAAAGGTACCCATCAGGGTGTCCCATCTAGCAACCCATCACCAGGTTTTTCTAGGTACCATCCCCAAGCCCAAGAACCGAACCCAGTTGAACAAAAAGTGTCGTCTATAGAGGAGACTCTAAGACTCTTTATTGAAGGTAGTTGAAATAATGTCAAAACTACCCAAAGTTTTAAACTCTTAGGACATAGGTTTGATGAAGTTCAATGTATCCAACATTACAGTGACCGAGCTATTGCCAACATAGAGACTCAGATAAGTCAACTGTCAAATATGTTAAATGATAGGGAAAACGGGACATTTCCTTGCCAAACGACTCCAAATCCAAAAGGAGTTAACCAGGGTAATAGATTAGGTAGTTCTAACCACAATGAACATATCAAAGCAGTTATCACCCTTAGGAGTGGTAAAACTCTAGAGAACTCGGTAGAACCACCCAAGGATAGTATTCCAACTGAAAAAGATACTGAAGTTGAACAAACTTCGTCCAAAGATTCTAATGGGCCTGAGAGTGCTAAGAGTCCAAGTGAGGAAGATATCCCTGAGAGAGTGTACATACCACCTGCACCATTTCTTCAAAGACTCGCTAAGAAAAAGCCTAGTACATATGCTGAAATCCTAGACATCTTTAAGCAAGTTAAGGTCAACCTTCCCTTGTTATATGCAATTAAACATGTACCTGCTATGGCCAAGTTCCTAAAAAAGATGTGCACTGTCAAGAGAGATGCGAGTGTCCATAAAAAGGAATTCTTCACCCAAATGATAGACAATGCTCTATTAGATCTTGGGGCTAGTGTGAATCTTTTACCTTTCTCAGTTTATGAACAACTTGGACTAGGTGAGATGAAACCAACTAGGATAACGCTACAGTTAGTCGATAGGTCAGTCAAAATCCCACGTGGAATTATTGAAGACGTTTTGGTTCAGGTAGAAAACTTTATATATCCAGTTGACTTTGTGATTTTAGATACTCAACCCGTCTCTAGTCAAGATATAAATATCCCAATCATCCTAGGCCGTCCGTTTTTAGCCACTGCAAATGTAGTCATACATTGTCAAACTGTCCTAGTAGAATTTTCCTTTGGGAATCAGAAAATCTCGGTGAATGTTTTTAAGGCGTTACAAGCCCCACCGGACCCTGAACACTATGAGTCCACGTGCATGATTGATTTTCTGGTTGAGAGTACCTTTACCACTAACCGTGTTAGCGATCCTTTAGAGGCGTGTTTGGCCCAATTTGGAGACTATTATGATGAGGATAAACATTTTGAAGAGGTTGATGCGTTATTAGATTCCGCAATAGTAATGAATTATGGAAAATGGAAACCTAAACCAGAACCTCTTCCACTGACCATGGATAAACCCCTCCCATCATCAGTTAAGGCACCCACCCTTGAATTGAAGCCGCTACCAGATACACTGAAATATTTATTTCTTGGTAATGAAAATACTCTTCCTTCCATAACTTCCTCTGACTTAGAGCCCGATCAGGAAAGTAGACTAGTTAGTGTTCTTCGAGAGCACAAGACTGCAATAGGGTGGACTATATCAGATTTGAAAGGAATTAGTCATGTTGATTGTGTGCACCACATCTACCTAGAAGAAGGTGCCAAAACCTCAAGAGAAATGCATAGACGTTTGAATCCTAATATGAAGGAAGTTGTTCGCACTGAGGTGCTCAAATTGTTAGATGCGGGTATCATATACCCCATATCTGATAGTAAATGGGTCAGTCATGTCCAGGTTTTCCCAAAGAAGTATGGGATTACAGTATTTGCGAATGAGAACAATGAATTGATTCCTACCCATGTTACCACTGGGTGGAGAGTTTGTATAGACTACTGTAAGCTGAACTCAGCCTCTAGGAAAGACCACTTTCCTTTACCATTCATCGACCAGATGTTAGAAAGATTAGATGGCCACAACCATTATTGTTTCTTAGATGGATATTCTGGTTATAACCAAATCCCTATAGCACCAGAAGACCAAGACAACCTTCACATGTCCATTTGGTACTTTTTTTATAGGCGTATGCCTTTGGGTTGTTCAATGCACCCGCAACATTCCAACGTTGCATGCTAAGTATCTTTCTGGACATGGTTGAGCGATTTCTCGAGGTCTTTATCGACGATTTTTAGGTTTTTGGATCCTCTTTCGATGAATGATTGCACCACCTTACACTAGTTCTAGAATGTTGTAAAGAAAAGAACTTAGTCCTTGATTGGGAAAAATGTCACTTTATGGTTAAATCTGGAATAGTATAAGGACATGTAGTGTCCTCTAAGGGAATAAAAGTTGATAAAGCCAAGGTTGACCTAATTTAAAAATTAAGACCACCTAAGAATGTAAAAGATATTAGATCTTTCCTTGGCCATGCTGGATTTTATCGTCGTTTCATCAAAGACTTTAGAAAGATTGCCTTACCTTTGTCGAACTTACTTGTTAAATATATCGCCTTTGTATTTGATGAAGCCCGTGTTCAAGATTTTGAGAAGCTAAAAATCGTTGTTGACTTCTGCCCCTATCATTCAACCACCCGATTGGAACCTCTCATTTGAGCTCATGTGTGATGCGTATGATTATGCGGTTGGTGCTGTCCTTGTCCAACGACGTGATAAAGTATCTAGTGTAATTTATTATGCAAGTAGGACCCTAAATGATGCCCAGTTGAATTACACAACCACTGATAAAGAAATGTTAGCCATCATTTTTTCTTTGGAGAAATTTAGATCATATCTCCTAGGGTCTAAGGTCATAGTTTAGTCTGATCATGCCGCACTCAAATATCTCCTTCCCAAGAAGGACTCAAAACCTAGGATAATTATATGGATATTGTTGTTTCAAGAATTTACCTTAGATATTCATGATAAGAAAGGGTCTGAAAATGTAATAGCTGACCATTTATCCCGTATCCTTAATGAGACTAGGGATGATAAGAAACCGATCCTTGACACGTTCCCCGACGAACAATTATTTTATATCTCTTTGTTACCCTGTTTTGCTGACATTGTCAATTATTTGGTAACTGGTCAAATGCCCGGCCATTGGTTTAAACAAGATAGAGCTAAATTCTTGTCTGAGGTTAAATACTTTTTCTGGGATGATCCGTACTTATTCAACTACTGCCCTGATCAGATCATCTGTCATTGTATACCTGACAATGAAATCTCTAGTGTTTTGACTTTTTGTCATTCTGGAGCTTGTAAGGGTCACTTTAGTTCTAAGAAAACAGCCGCAAAGGTTTTGCAATCCGATCTTTATTGGCCAACTCTGTTTAAGGACTCCCACTTATTTTGTTAAAGTTGTGATAGGTGCCAAAAGTTAGGTAAGATGACCCGACGTAATATGACAACACTTAGTCCTATACTAATAATAGAAATATTTGATGTGTGGGGTATAGATTTTATGGGCCTTTTTGTCAATTCCTATGGCAACTTTTACATCTTATTATTTGTTGACTATGTGTCAAAGTGGGTTGAAGCAATTGCTACCAAGACAAATGATCGCCATGTTGTGATCAAGTTTGTTAGAGACAATATTTTTCACTCGATTTGGTATGCCAAGAGCAATCATTAATGATGGAGGTTCCCATTTTTGCAACCGTTCTTTCGAGACACTCATGAAGAAATACTCCATTACCCATAAGGCTTCTACACCTTACCACCCACAAACTTGTGGCCAAGTTGAAGTGTCTAATAGGCAAATTAAACATATTTTAGAAAAGACCGTAAACCCTACCCGAAAGGGTTGGTCTTTGCGCTTAATAGAAGATTTGTGGGCTTACCTAACCGCTTTTAAGACTCCACTAGGGATGTCTCCTTACATACTTGTCTTCGGTAAAGCCTGCCACTTTCCTGTAGAATTAGAACACCGAGCTTATTGGGTCATTAAACAGTTAAACTTTGACCTATCTACTGTTGGTCATAACCGTAGACTGCAACTCAATGAGTTAGAATAAATTCGTAATGATTCTTACCAGAGTGCGAAAATTTACAAGGAGAAAACAAAAATATTTCATGATAAATCGATTATTCGAAAGACATTTGAACCAGGTCAAAAAGTTCTCCTTTACAATTCTCGTCTACATCTTTTCCCTGGTAAATTAAGGTCTCAGTGGTCCGGACCATACTTTGTCAAAATTGTTTTTCCTCATGGTGTAGTTGAAGTTGAAAATCCTAAGAACGGAGAAACTTTCAAGGTTAACGGTCAACGGTTGAAACCATTCTTGGAGTTACCTAGTCATGCAATCGAAGAATCGAAGCTGAGAGATCCTATCTACCAGGATTAATTTAACGGGTAACAAAGTATGGTTGAATACACTAAACTTAGCGCTTATTGGGAGGAAACCCACACACGGTGATTTTATGGTCCCTCTGGAGGACCCTGTTGTACATTAGTTTGTTTTGTTTTTATTGTATTTCTTGCTCCCCATGGAAGGATTACTACACTTCATCCAGGTACTATCTTTCTGACTTATCTATTTATTGATTCCTCTTGTTACTTATATTTTTGGCACTGCGCTTTAATTTGAAACATTGAGGACAATGTTAGATTTAAGTTTGGGGGTGAGGGAAAAACTTTTAGTTATTTTTTAATAAAAATAAATAAAAATAAAATAAAATAAAATAAAAACTCCAGAGCCTAGAAATGTGTGTCAATTTTGGATGACACTAACCAGTCTAAGTGGATGGAAACATCTTGGTTGCAGGAGTTGAGGAACCCAATAACAAAGTCTATTCATAAAAAGACAGAATTCAGGTGCTATAATGGAATCATTACACTACGTTCATCACATTATATTCTATTTTTATTTTGCAAACTTATATGTTTTTTTAATTGTGATTTGGTGGGTCCCACACATCGAATTGTTACCATTGCCGGATGGAATAGAGTGATTGAGTTAGTAAATAATAAATATACCAGACTAATCAGACCAAATTGAATAAATAAATTTAGAAGAAAAAAAATTAACACTTGGATAGCAATATGTGTGCGTTTTCCATGTCTCCGTCGCCTAAACAAGCGTGGAACATAGGATCCATGAGAACTATCATGTAAACTGCTGAAAAGAAGCATGCGCTTGGATCTAAAAGATCAAATCATGCAGTTAAAAAAAATGAATGAAAAATGAAAAGTTTATTATTGTGCAATAACATCGACCGCTGGTTTCCTTGTACATGCCAGTTGAGTTGATATAGGATTAAGATTATCGACTGCTGGTTCCCTTGTATATGCCAAGCTGTGTTGATATTAGTCCAGACCAGTATCTCAATCCATTAGGATTCATAGGTTCATCTTGGCGGAGGCCTTCAGACAGATATGGGAAACACCGTTCACCTTAGTAAACATCGATTTAAACTATACATCTATATAATAATCTATTCATGTGATTTGTGTGACTCCGATATTGAAATCCATAGTGCGACTATCTATTTAGAACTCTGTCACTTATATAGTTATGAATATGATTTGCATCCGGGTACTTCCTTTTGTAACCAATGAAAGTATGCCAACCAAGGGTATTCTTTGGTGTCATTCCTGAGTTCTTTACAGATAGCTAGGGTTTGGAATAAAGGTTTTGTAGGTACACCTCTGATAAACCTTCCCGAGACTATAACTAGGCCACAAGGGCCACCTAGGGGTTTAAAGGCTTGTTATACGTGCTAAGTATGACCGTATCCTCAACGATATGGAGTTGTATGTTATGAAATTAGTTTAGTTTGATTTGCTTGAGGACTAGCAAAGTCAAGTGTGGGGGAATTTGATAGGTGTCTAAAACACCTTGATATTTATCTATTGTTTATGCTTTCTTTGCTAAGTTTTCTTGTAAATTATGTATTCTATGTTTGATTTTGAGCTTTAGGTACTTTAGAGCAAAAGAAGAAGAAACGTCGCTTAAAAGGGGCTAAAGTGTCATTTCATGTGCATCTTCTGTTGGAGGCGAATTATTTCTCATTATTTACTTTTATTTCTTCATCTCTATCTGAAGGCATGTCGGCTTTAGTGATGCAAGTTTTGTCTGAAAAGCATGGCAACCTTAGTGATGTCTAAAAATTGAAGAAAAGAAGTGAATATGAGAGGTAAGAGATGGCTGCTCGAGAAACTACTAAAAGCACCTAGAAAAGTGTTAAGGGCACCCCCAGAAGTGGTTCGGAGGAGTTGATAAAGGCATCCAGGATTTTTCACTATTTACAGCATAAAAGTCATCTTTGTACCCCACAAATTGCTATTCGCACCCTCAGGAATTGCTAAACCTAGCCCAAATTTCTAAAGGGACACCGCTGTTGGATAAGGGGCAGTCATCTTCTTTGTTTGAATTTTAAATTTTGGCGGGAAAGTTATGGCAGAATTAGGGTTTGAGATCTTATGGTGTTCTACTGAGACTAAAGAGCAGAGATTGAATGGGTATCTTCATTAAGGCTAAACAGAGCTGGTACGGTCGTTTGAATGGATTGAAATTGTCTAGAATCGTGATTTGAGCCAAACAGATTGAAAAGAAATTTGGCGGGAAAATGTGTTCTTCATGGACAGATTTGATGTTCAAATTTTGACCGAGAGTTAATGAGATTTAATCGCTGGATTTAGTTTCATTGGGTCTGTTAAGGCTTAACAGGGAGGATATGGGTGATTTCTTCAATCCAGTTGGGATAGATAATCGAGTTTTGAAGAACCATGGAAAAAGGAGTTTTCACCTGCGTAACTTTTTGTTCGGATTTTGGAAGGATCTTAACGAGATTCAATCACAGATATCAATTGCGTTGGGCCTGTTTGGATCAAATAGAGTTTGTATATCCGTTAGATTCGTAAAAGTTGGGCTGAATAATTGTTTCACGAGTAAACAAGGGAGGAGAATATTACCGGAAGAAAACAGAGAGGTGGAAAGATTATCGGTTTGATTATTTGGAAATTTCATGGAGAATAGGGAATAGAATATCTTGCATGTGATTCAGAATTATCTAAACAGATAAACTTGGGTAAAGAGAAGAATTACGTGTGAAGAAAAAGAGAAGAAAATTATGACTTGGCCGAGAAAAAAGAAGAAGATATTTATGGAGATTACTTGACCTAAAGGGTGCTGATTTGTATAAAAGGGAGTTGCTCGACTCCCGAAGGAATATACGGGAGCCTAGGAGAGAATGGATACTGCAGAATCGAAAAATTACAAGTTTCAGAAAGTTCACCTGCTGCTGCTAAACCAAGAACACGAAGAACATAGCCTGGCATATACAGTCGCAGAAAGATATTTTATCAAAAACAGAAGGCATATATCGTTTGCCATTCAGTGGAGAAAAAGCTTTAGCAACTATCTGCCATTGTCTACTGTAATAGATGCACAACTCAGTTTTCCTAGATAAAGACCTTTAGCGACTGCAGAATTCTTGTTAGCATATTTATATCTTTTTGAATACAATGATTAATGAAATTTTCTCCAATTCTCGATTCATGAGTAGCTAAATTTCTTTTCTAAGGTTTTGGAAGAAGCTATTTTTGATGAGTAGTTTTTAGTAATTATTTTTTTTGACATAAAAAAAAAAATTTGTGCTTTTTAAATTGTTAAAAATTCTGTCTTTTTTACATGCTTCATAACAATTGTTTTGCGTAGTTTCTACCGATATTTTATAAGAAAAGGAGAATTAGGCCTTCATATAGTGACAAGAGTCATAAAAAGATATTGTAACGTTTTATTTTCCAAAGCATGAGATTTGGTTCGAAATTGTTTTGAGTAAAGTAGGAGTATTTTGTCAAAGAAATTATTATTGAGTTTACGAATATTGGAAGTAGTGGAATCCAAAACCCTAGATTCATCTCTCCTTGATAAACCAAAAAAGTCAATTTTAATTAGTTTGTCTTAGTATTTTGTTTTAGTAATCAAAAGCCAAATCTTCATAAAAGTCCGAGAATCGAATCCTGTACTTACCACTTGTAAAAACTACATCAACCAGCTTGTACTAAATGACAAAGTTTGGCTTGAGGAAAATTTATATTCCAGTAGCTATTTCCTAAGGCCATGTCAATTCTAGACTTCCTAATACCAATACCAAATCTATTACTAGACCAGGTGAAGTTCTTACCAATGTAACCCAGATCCATAAGACCACAAGTGTTCATTTGTTCTTGAACATAATTATCCTCAGGAGAATAATCTGAGAAATCATCCAAATTATGTAAGTGAAAATTAAGGTCACCTATTACTAGCCAAGGTTGCATTATATCTTCACTAATCCTCAACAAAAAATCCGATTGTTCCTTATTTTTATTCATCAAAATAGGTAGATCCATACATAAAAGTTATTAGAGTTTCTGGATTACTAAGATCTAATCTAATAATAACATGAATCATATTATTTGAAACATCTTGTATTTCACAGCTAACCCCATCTTTCCATATAATAATTAGCCCTCCAGCAAGTCCAATCCTATCTATACAGATATGATTGCAGTAGTTCGAAGAATTAGCTAAAGATATCATCCTATCACTATCAATTTTTGTTTCAGAGAGGAACAAAAAGTCAGGGGATTGATTTTGAACTAGAGTAAACAGTTGGTCTCTAGTGAATTTTTTGGCTAAGCCTTGGACATTTGGTAGGACTAAAAGATGCATACGATATTAAAATGCAAGTGCACAACATCTATTGTAACAGGGCAAATACAGGTCGATCCCACTGGGAGTTGTTATGATGTGAAACTAGACTTCTAAGTTCTACTCTTACTAATTTAGAAACAGATGGGTGTCGATATGACTGGAAAATGATTGATTACACTAAAGAAACAAGACAAAAGCAAAGATAAAGATAACTACGGTTTCGAATCCGCCACCTAAATGCTTAGAACTCCCTAATTTGATATACTAGTTCTCTTTTAATCAAGGAGTTATAGAGGTTCTAGCCTCAAACTACCTTGAAGATGTGATAGATCACTTGCACAAATTGATGAGTTAACCTCAAGCCAAAAATCTGTCAAACCCAAGCATTGGTTGTCTTGTTACGGCACAACCAATCAAAGACTGAACTATAAGTGTCAATTCCTAGCATTACCTATCTGTTTAAGGAATAGGTAATCACAAATTGAAATAAATCAGTTTACAAAGCTTGAATACATAACAAAGAATTGATCAAACTACCAAGGATGCATGACATACTAGGTGAAAGTAAATTGTTATGAATTCAGAGATTAAATCATGCTTTTCAATATAAATTCCCAATCAAGCAATTCTAGTTATTTAGGGGTTTCATATCAACCACAATGAGAAACTAAAACATGGAGAAACTGAAAATAGAAAACCTAAATTAGTAATACAATTTTGTGCACCGGCTACTCCGGGCTTGTCTTTCTCTCTACAATCCCCTCTCTATTTATACATCAATTTCGCCCAAAATTGGGTTCAATTTGTCAACATATATACTAAAATTTAGGGATTGAGATGTCTATCACTCACCAAACACACTGAAATACACTCCATTGCCTTCAACCACTCCATTGACGTCATGATGCAATTGAGAGAGTCTTCAAACTGATTTCATATGACAATCTTCACTTTAGTTGGACAATTACAGATTTCTTGTTTTCCTTGTAACTCAATAAATGGTACTGTGAATTGAGTGTATGGATAGAGAGGTACATGGAGAGGTGAACCGAGTGATTTTACTATAAAGGGAGTAGGTAATTTGAGAGTGATGAGGTATTCATGGATGCACAGTTGAAACATAGAGTAGAAAATGTGCACCAGAGAGGGTATGGGCGGTGGTGTCGATGGATTGAGAAGATAAGTTTTTCTGATTTTTGGAATTGAGAAGGGAAAGTGTAAAGAGGAGTTCACCGGGTGTTAAGCATGTGTAGCTTGTTTAGATGTTCAAGGGTGATATTTGTTGACCTCTTTGACTTCAAACATGACTTGAGCACTTTAGACCATTGACCACACTTGAAATAATTTTTGCACTCCTTGACCACAACTATTTGTTCCATTAACTTGGTAAGTTCAGTTCTGCACACACTCAATTAACAACTCCCTTGGGTCACGGTGCGACATTCCCACTTTATCTTACGCTCCCTTTACAATCTCTCTCACCTCTTATTCACCATTTACTCAACCACCTAAAACACAACACAAAAAGAGATTATTTCGACAAAATTACCCATTGAAGGAGATATGCTCATGATACAAGATTTGTCGCAAAATAGAACATGAAGGCATTAAAGATGTGATAAAAGACAACAAAAAGATATAGAAATATGCATTATTAGGCACCGATCACACCCCCAGACCTGAATTTTGCTCGACCTCGAGTAAACAAATACTAAGAAAATCCTATCTACACCACTGTCGTTGGTTTCTCGATTACATTTAGTGAATGAAATAATCCTTTTAAACCACTAAGTGTCCCTAGTGGACGAGTTTAAGTCTCGTGAGGGCTTGCTTAGAACATACCCATAAAGTTCTAGGTCAAAAGAGAGCTCACCTTGTATGAAATGTGTCACTTGCAATTCTGAGATTAGTTCACAACAAAATGGATATGTCAATCTAGCTTTCAAAGGTACAAGCGACACACACTAATTCCAACACAAAAAATATTTTGAAATCCAAGAGTTCGAATAGTTAACATGTGATAAGAGTGTAATGTGTAATTCTATCGTGAACATGCATAGAAACTGATTTATCAACCGAAGTCATGACTACCAATACTAAGAGATAATTGAACCGATTCAAAGGAAAGCTAGTTACACCCTCATTTGCTCATACAAGACTATTTACAATACAGACACAAAGATTAATTACAACATACTCATTGACTGACTAGTTACTTTGACAACTTTGAAACAAGAAATACTTGACTTTATGGAACAAAAGATAACAAGCTGTCTTATCATTTATTTCTTTTTCTTTTCTTTTCATTCTTTTTTTTTTTATCTTCTTTAGATGCAAGAGTTACGAACACAAGATAATACCACAGACTTTACAACGACTTTTCATAAATCGAAAGGATACATTACATCAACATTATTACAAGAGGAAGCATCGGTATTCTAGATTATTGGCAGTCTACTGGATTACGCAAATCAGACGCTATACATGCTTGATAGCGCGTGCAAGTGCAAGTTTCATATCACATGTTCAAAAAGTTTCAAAAAAAATGTAAATCGAACTCACAAGTTATACTGCTAGAATCAGAAAGATATCAAACGTGTACCTCGTCATCTAGATCGATATAGATGAGCTCAACTATTTATTCAATTTTTTTAGTATATAGCAGAGTTCAGATTCAATTATAACACAATGACAATCTTATGGTATCTACTTTTCACCCCCAAAACTAAACTAAACATTGTCCTCGATGTTTCTAAAGATAATCAGAATTATAACAACAACATACCATAAAGACCATGTTGAGTAGACAAAGGAAAGAGATTACCAGATGTCGACGAAAGTAAGAACTGAACCCTATTATTCACGGCTAGAATCCAGCAGGAACCTAGATGATGTCACATTGGATTAGCACATATATACAGGAAAAGCTAGAAAATATAATTACCTACTGGAATATAGATTGATGATTTTCCATAAATATACAACCTAGAGAGCTGAGTATCATCCCAAAAGACAGTATGTAGAGATCTTAGTAGCCTCACACATTTATAACAGGACAGAAGTTTAAGTGAGGCTTCCAGACAAGATGAGCTACCAAACTTAGATTTTTCAACAGATACACTTTTGAGCACAAAGTCTAGCAATGTTAGGGGGTGCATCATGCACAAGGTCTAATTCAAAGTGGACTTGTTCAGGGATGGGAAGTGACACACATTCCAACTGTGGCTCCTTAAAGATATTATACTTAGCCGCAAAATAGTCCAAGAGGACTTGGGAGGCACTGATAGACACATTTTTGTGTCTACTTTGTCCTCAATGTCTGTATTGTTGG
Organism: Papaver somniferum; assembly: GCF_003573695.1. Taxonomy (NCBI): domain Eukaryota; kingdom Viridiplantae; phylum Streptophyta; class Magnoliopsida; order Ranunculales; family Papaveraceae; genus Papaver; species Papaver somniferum. Next base: position 77,859,576 of record NC_039363.1, read on the forward strand.
AACTCTATTTTTGTACTAATATTGTGTTTTTGTGTATTTTTAGGAAATAAACATTTTTGGAAAATTCGGCTCGAAAAGTTGATTTTGGCACCCGGAGGACAAGTGTTATTCAGACTCTCACTTTTGGATAAGGGGTAACCTAATTACTAAGGGGCAGCCCCAGGTCACCCCAAGGCATCTGTTATTCGCACCCCAGTTCTGGATAGGGGGCATATCATCTTCAACCTTTTTGAATTTCAAATTTTGGCGGGAAAAATTGTTCTTGAACTGCCGTGACTAGGGTTGAGGATTTGAAGGTGTTCCAGTAAGATTCAATGGCCCAAATTAAATGGGTTTGTTCCTAGGGCCTAGATAGAGCTGGTATGGGTGTTGGATTCGGTCAAAATTGGTTAGATAACCGGTGGGAATCAAATCAAGGAAAATATTCTAAAATAGGAAAAATATTCTATTCTTGGAATTCTTGGATGGAAGAGACGTGCATGGATTGATTCTATTGGCTGGAAACAATCCCTACAGCTCAGGGATGACGCGTGAGAAGAGATAAAACATGGAACAATGCGTAACAAATCAGAGAATTAAAGAAAAAATATCGAGAATATTTTCATGCACTGCCGAGTAATGGGAAGATTTTTTGGATTAATGAGAAGTTATTCTTGGTCCAAAGGTGTATAAATATAACTCTTGGGTTAGCATAGAGGGGTGTCGAGAGTATGGGGGGTTTAGGAGATCCAGAGAAGAAGAAATTCGAGTTTTTCCCAAACTCGGTTTCTGCTGCTGCTGCTGCTGATGAACATGAAGAACACGAAGAACGGACCCGCACCAGCAGTCGTTTTTCTACAATAATAACGACTCACAGCTGTGGGTCGTACATCAGGCAGACTTATTTTCTACAGAGTTTGCGACACAGCTTCAGCAGTCTTATTTTGTCACTGAGGGTCGTAGTTCTCTGGTTTGTAACAAATATAATTGTTACAAACCCGGTTTTATTGTATTTCTCATATTCTCATCATTTGTAAACCATTTTTGAGCATCAATGAAATATTTTGAGAGGTTTTCCAACATGATGAGCGGCTAATTCCCTCGTAACCAAGGCAATGGAGGAAGCTATTCACGCAACATAAATGGGTAACTATTTCATTTAATTATATAATTCATATAATCGCTGCTTTTACAGAGTTTTAAATTATTTGAATGATTGTCTTAATTATTTGTTATTCAGTTTGATAGGTTATGCTTGGTTTAATCTCTTGATAATCTATGCTTAAGGTTTACAATTAATGTTTTGAGAATTTGTATGATTGATAGTGAATTAAAGATAAAAGAGGACTTAAGAATTGAATAGAGTTTTGAAATATTTATCATTCAATTTTGCATAATAGTGGAATCTAGTGTCTTGGTTACCTCTCGCACCCATTGTTAATATTTTTGTATATATAATTTATTTTTTAAATCTAAAAATTCCATTTCCTTCACAAGTCTGAAACGAATCCTATTTACTACAACCCATCAAAAATCATTAATCATTTTGGCTCCGCCAACGCGGATTTGTGCTTAGGTAGATTTTTTAGGTTTTTATTATTTTTTATTATTCCATTTATTCTTTTTACGTCTCTTTGGTTGTGTCTTTGTATTACAGGTTTGAAGTTGGATACTAAAGACCTTGGAATCAAAGATTAAAGCTAAAAGAGAAGGAAAAAAGACAAAACAAAAAAAAAAAGAAAAGAGAGAAAAAAAAAGAGAGAATTATTTTTTATTTTTTTTAAGAGACTTTCCATTTTTTTTTGTAATTATTATTATTATTTTTTGTATTTCTTTTCATTGGACTGGACTTTGGACAATTTATTTTGATTTTAAACCCTACGGAAGGGTTATATAAAAAAAATAAAATAAATTATATAAACTGTTTGCAGGGAAGGACGACATTACTATATCGTCTCGGCCCCTCGGGTTCGTACATGACATAGGAGTCGTGGCCCGAGTCGACTTCAACGGTTCATCCCCCGTCTGGTACGGGAGGTAAGTCCATCGAAACACTCGCGAATCTCCTGTAAGCGAGTTACTGTATTCCTTAAGGTGATTCATTGATTGAGGACGAATTTGGACTGTTTTTAAATTCCTAGTAAAGGGCAAGGCCTGGCCAATACAAGATAAGGGTTCGGATTTCATCACCGCTCCCTTCTTGCCCGCTTTAGGAAAACGAAACCAACGCGAACCTAAGCTTAAAATTTTGACTAGAACGAGACCTATAGGGTAACGAGCTTAGTAGGAAAGTCGTTCGAAAAATATTGGTTACTCTTTTAGCATACTTCAAGTTCTGATGGTTTCTGTAAGTGAATGCGTGACTGCGCCGCCTTGTGATAGCGGTGAGGCCTTGGGTATCAAAGCTCCACTGAGCTTCCCTCGTCATTCAACTTACTTAGCTCGGATTGATTCCAGAGGGGTTGCTCAAATTGTAACGAATTCCCTTTCGAAGGATTAGAAGCTGGTCTAGAAACAATCTAAGTGGAGCCATCATGCTTTTGTTTGCTAGATTTTATAGGTTTGATTTGGTCGAGTCAGCCTTGTTTGTGATTGTGTAGAATTCCCTTGCAATTAAGAATGTCGAACTGGTATGATAGAAGCCAATACAATGATTATCGACCTGAATTTGAATATGGACATCATCCTTTCTATGACCATGTTGGGAATAGTGGTTGGGAACGCCATCATTTGGAAGGATATGGGTCATACCCTGGTGAGCCCAATTACTATCCACACATGCATCAGTCTTACGAGCAAGAAGATTATAGTACTAGTTCTTCGTCTCTAGAGGATACAATCAAACTATTGAAAAGTAGTCCTTTTTATGATCCCTCTGTTCCTATTCCTCCTTTAGAAGAGTCCCTCAGGGAGTTAGCTGAGTCGACGCGTAAGTTAGCTGAGATGAATAGTGTAATTCTAGACGAAAGAACTACAATAATGAGTGAACTTTCTATAGAGGAATCCCTCAAGCTGATGGCTGAGACGAACGAAAGACTTGCTCGAAATAATCTTACTTTCCAATATAGTGTTTCCAATAATACCCTTAAAAATGAGGATAGTTATTTTCATAATCAAGATGACAAGGTTAGAATTGGTAGCACTACTTGTTTTGATGAGGTTCGATCTTTTTCATGTTATTATGATGAGGATAGTGTTGATGGAGAATCATACTTATGTAGGAATAGTGATCAGGAAATGGTTACTCCAATTGAGCTTTACAATGATAATATTATTTCTAGTTCAAATCCAAATAATTTTAATAATTATTCACCTATTCAAAAGGACGAGGATTTGACTAGATACCCCGTTTTAGACGATGTAGTATTTCCTTTTACAAGCCGATAATGATTTAGAGGAACGAGTTTATTTGAGAATAATGTTTTAGAGTCTAGCGATTAGAAACAATAGTCTTAGGAAGAAGATGAACTCGTAGAGATGAGTAGATGAACCTACTTAGAAGAATCTTGAATTTTAGGAATGATGATAGAAATTAAGAAATTTAGAGTCTATCTAGAGACACTGAAAACTCTAAGTTTGGGGGTGATTATCACTTCCCTAGTGCCATACCTTTAACTCTCAGAAAGTCCCCACACTTAGGACTTGATATCTGTGCCTCAACCATATTACAAGATTATCTTCATACATGTTTTCCCGAACCTAATGATGTCCAGGAAGAAGTTCAGTCGTTAGAAACCCATCCTCTGGTTGATGTGGTTTGCCCAGGCTATGATCCCCAGATTGACTTTGTTTTCCCACCAAATAGTTTTCTTCCAACTGTGGGAACGTTTATATTCCAAATGTGTCGAATATTAAGTTGTGAGACTAAACCTAAATGCTTTAGGAAATTAGAATCGACACATTTGCTTAAGAATGACCACTACTCTCACTGTGGTCAACTATGTAAGTCATATCTGATTGACTTAGAGGATCCGAAATTATTTAGGTTATTACTTCGTGATTCTAAGTTCGTATTTGAGTTTTTACAGACTCTAAGACCTAGTGATTCGGATCCCATCTATAAAGAAATGCAGCCAATGAAAATATTCTATTTAGACCCTTTCATAGAACCTGAACCTGAACCGCAATTAGCGATAGTTTTCAGGAAAATAGGTAAGGGCATGCTATTCTTGTCCATTTTCTTGGCTCACTGCAGTTTCCTATGGTCAGCTCTATTTGGTTTTGAAGACCCACAGTTATTTCGATTGTTACTTTATGGTTCGAGTTGACTAATCCTTTCCTAAGTCTGGATGAAGACTTTAAACTTAGCACTTCTTGGGAGGTATCCCATGCTCATGCAACACGGTAATATCTTTCCTTAACTCTTTCGCTTCAAATGGTAACCGTTTATCCTTGTTCATGCTTTTAGTTTCATCTTTAGAACATTTAGGACAATGTTAGATTTAAGTTTGGGGGTATGGGAGAAACTTTTTAGTTGCAATTATTAAACTCCAGAGCCTAGAGATTTATGCTTATTAAGGTTTGCACTAACCAATCTAAGTGGATGGGAACATCTTGGTTATAGGAGTTGAGGAACCAATCTGATTAGATGGAAACATCTATAGAGTCTATTCATAAAAGCACAGAGCTCAGGTGTTAGAAATAACATGATAGTTGCACCATATCTCGTTGAGTCCTTTTCATTTTTTATTTTTTTTTCATTTTAAACTATGTTTCTCTAAGTGATTAGGTGGGGCACACGATTCAAGTTGTTACCACTGCTAGGGTGAATTAGAGTGACTGAGTTACTAAAAAAAAAAAAAAACCCGGACCAGTTAGACCAATCGGAATAAGTATTAACACTTGGATAGCAATATGCGTGTGTTTTCCCTGTTTCCGTCGCCTAAGCAAGCGTGGAATGCAGGACCCGTGGGAACTATCGTGTAATCTGCTGACAAGAAGCATGCGCTTGGATCAAAAAGATCTATTCATGTCGTTAAGTAAAAAAAAATGCTTTTTGTTCTGTGTAGTCAACTGTCGATTCCCTAGTTTTTACCAGTTTGTTGATCTAGATTCAAGTTATTGACCACTGGTTCCCTTGTATATGCCAGTTGTGTTGATATTAGTCAGACCGGTATCTCAGTCCATTAGGATAGGTTCATTCTGGCAGTGGCCTTCAGACAGATATGTGAAACATCGATCATTTGGTTAACATCAAAACCATCTACATTTTTCTATTTCCATCTCCTTTTTCTATCCATATGATTAGTTTGACTCCGAATATGATGTCCATAGTGCAACTATCTGAGTAGAGCTCTGTCACTTTATATGAATTTTAGTATGCTTGAGTGCAAACTCGTGTACAACAATTGGAATTTTGCATCAGGGTACTTCCTCCTATAGTCAATAAGTATACCAACCAAGGAGATTCTTTAGTGCCTTCCAAGGTTCTGTATAGATAAGCTAGGGTATGGAGTAATGGTTTTGTGGGAACACCTCTGGTAAACCCTCCCGAGATTAACTCGGTTTTATTTATTTTTTATTAGTTTTGCTCGAGGACTAGCAAATAATAAGTTTGGGGGTATTTGATAGACACATTTTTGTGTCTACTTTGTCCTCAATGTTTGTATTGTTGGAACTCTATTTTTGTACTAATATTGTGTTTTTATGTATTTTTAGGAAATAAACATTTTTGGAAAATTCGGCTCGAAAAGTTGATTTTGACATCCGGAGGACAAGTGTTATTCGGACTCTCACTTTTGGATAAGGGGTAACCTAATTACTAAGGGGCAGCCCCAGGTCACCCCCAAGGCATCTGCTATTCGCACCCCAGTTCAGGATAGGTGGCATATCATTTTCAACCTTTTTGAATTTCAAATTTTGGCGGGAAAAATTGTTCTTGAACTGCCGTGACTAGGGTTGAGGATTTGAAGGTGTTCCAGTGAGATTCAATGGCCCAAATTAAATGGGTTTGTTCCTAGGGCCTAGATAGAGATGGTATGGGTGTTGGATTCGGTCAAAATTGGTTAGATAACCGGTGGGAATCAAATCAATAAAAATATTCTAAAATAGGAAAATATTCTATTCTTGGAATTCTTGGATGGAAGAGACGTGCATGGGTTGATTCTATTGGATGGAAACAATCCCTACAGCTCAGGGATGACGCGTGAGAAGAGATAAAACAGGGAACAATGCGTAACAAATCATAGAATTAAAGAAAAAATATCGGGAATATTTTCATGCACTGCCGCGTAATGGGAAGATTTTTGGATTAATGAGAAGTTATTCTTGGTCCAAAGGTGTATAAATATAACTCTTGGGTTAGCATAGAGGGGTGTCGAGAGTCTGGGGGGGTTGAGGAGAGCTAGAGAAGAAGAAATTCGAGTTTTTCCCAAACTTGGTTTCTGCTGCTGCTGCTGATGATGAACATGAAGTACACGAAGAACAAACCCGCACCAGTAGTCGTTTTTCTACAGTAATAACGACTCACAGCTGTGAGTCGTACATCAGGCAGACTTATTTTCTACAGAGTTTGCGACACAGCTTCAGCAGTCTTATTTTGTCACTGAGGGTCGTAGTTCTCTGGTTTGTAACAAATATAATTGTTACAAACCCGGTTTTATTGTATTTCTCATATTCTCATCATTTGTAAACCATTTTTGAGCATCAATGAAATATTTTGAGAGGTTTTCCAACATGATGAGCGGCTAATTCCCTCGTAACCAAGGCAATGGAGGAAGTTATTCACGCAACATAAATGGGTAACTATTTCATTTAATTATATAATTCACCTAATCGCTGCTTTTGCAGAGTTTTAAATTATTTGAATGATTGTCTTAATTATTTGTTATTCAGTTTGATAGGTTATGCTTGGTTCAATCTCTTGATAATCTATGCTTAAGGTTTACAAATAATGTTTTGAGAATCTGTATGATTGATAGTGAATTAAAGACAAAAGAGGACTTAAGAATTGAATAGAGTTTTGAAATATTTATCATTCAATTTTGCATAATAGTGGAATCTAGTGTCTTGGTTACCTCTCGCACCCATTGTTAATATTTTTGTATATATAATTTATTTTTTAAATCTAAAAATTCCATTTACTTCACAAGTCTGAAACGAATCCTATTTACTACAACCCATCAAAAATCATTAATCAGGCACACAGTTCCAATCCTAAATTACGTACCCTTAGAAAAGTTGGTTTTACAATATCTTTATATGCTGAATCTAGGTTGGGTGGAAGAGTCTCAAACGGTGACTTAGGCAGGAAAGTAGGCACATCTATGTCGCTCATATGTATGAGATCAAGAGTACCATTATTATTAGTCACATTAACATCTCCTAAGTCATCTACAAGTGCAGTAGCATGCTTACATTCATTGAATAATTCAAAAAAACCCAATTCAGAATCCTGATTATCCAAAGTCTCCATCTCATGCATAAGAAAATCAGAAGACGCAACACATTTTGACCTTGGAAGGGATTTAGACACATCAAAATTATTTTCATGCATAAGATCATTAGTGTCGATACACAAGTATCCTTCCCTAAGTCATGCACGAGTTGTGGATCATGCTCATCTTCACAGTATTGTTCAAGCCCTAATTCAGTATCAACATCATCCAAAATTTCAGAGTTACGAATAAGAAGATCAGAAGAAACATCATTTGTCAAAGTCACAGCATTGGAGTCTAAGGTTTCAGTAACAGAAGATTCCATAGCAACATTTTCAGAGTAAACATGCTCTTCTAGCATTAAATCATTATCATCATCATCGTAACAAGGATGCAATGCCTTATTCAAAATCATAGTGTCTCTAGTCGACTCAATTACCTCTAGATTAGGTTCATATTCAATATTAGTTGCACGAGTAGGACTAAACACATTATTTTAAAAATGGAGTTCATTACTGTAAAACATCGCATTATGAAGTTCCTTCTTTTCTTAATTTTGTAAATGAATCAAGTTCATTTTCAGAATCATATTAAGTTGTTCTATGGAATGAGAGTCTTCAATAGTGGGTATCCTTGTTTCATATGGATATTCAGTATATGATTGTACATGAGGTCCACTACCGAACTGAAATTCAGATGTTTTTCTACATGGATGATCATGCAATGCTTGCAATTCAAATCTAGCATTATTTTGTTCAATGAATTTGAGATTTTCATCACAGATTGCATACAAGGGCTTGTGGGAGTACAAAATTGGTCAATATCCCATGGTGGTGAGTGGCACATGTATGGATAACAATTAGGGTCTATATGTTGTGTCTCAGGACCTTGAAAAGGTGCATAATTTTCCCTAAAATTATTAAAACCATGGTCTATGGGAGACTCATAATGTGAAGCATGTTCCTAAGTGATTTGCGGGAAGATTTCTCATCCCTAACAGCTGAACAAAATACAGACTTTTTTTTCCCCAATGAAATGAGTCTACCTAAAAATGATGTTGCTGTGGCAATGGCGGAGGGCCGTGACGCCTATCTATCTGAACTGAGTTTCTATTGGAGTACGACAATAAAAATATGGTCAACTAACGAGAGGCCAACTCGTATTTGTTAACAAGACATATAGCACATTTGTTGAACCCAATATCCGATCATTCAGGCTAAGCAATTACAAATCATTCCTAGACGCCATGTTGTTGTAGTGTTTAAGAAACTTACCTCCGGTGCGCATCCGGAAAAAAGCTACACCAAACTGAATATTGCTATTTTACTTGTAGCTGCTAGCAGTAGTTTCTTTGTTTCCACGGTATAATACCGTAGCAGGCACAACAACAGTTCACTTCTCCTCTTTGCCGCAACTTTCTGAGCACCTGATAATGCTCAACAGAAAACTTCAGTACCCAAATGTGTATATATAAAGCAAGGAAAAAAAATGAGTTAAACTTATTTACATCTACAAAAAATGAAATTGATAAAATCTACTGTACTACAAGGCTATGAAAAGAAGTCTATGAAAAATGCATTTGAACTAGAAAGGAAAACTACCACCTACACACAAGAATGCGACTAAGATGAACATTAAATACAAAAAAAAAAAACTAACGAAAATGCAAAATTCTATGATGCACCTAAGAAAATTCAAATGGTACTAAAAATTATGGGAAGCTAAGAGCTGATGACAAAATTTATGGGAACACCAACAATAAAGGAACCAAGGTTCAGAACCTAATACTACTGACAAAAACAAAAGTGGAAGACAACTCAGTACTAGCTAAATATGGAACATATACTACAAAGTATGGATGACTTAGGGTCTAAAAGTGAATCTAAACATTTAATTCTCAAGATGCATATTATAATGAACTACCACCGGCTAATGCTAGTATTAAGCTACAGTTATCAGTGGGACAGAAGACTAATTACATTATATGTACAGAAAAATGAGATGACTAGGCTATAGAGTGTATTGGACTAATATAAAGTTAAGCTAAAGGCTGTGAAAGTAAATAACAAAAATGAGAACAGCTAAGATATTATTCACATAAATTATGATTTACAACTAACTAAGCTACTATGCAGTCAGCACTACAACTAAAATACAAACAAAAAAATGAATAGATAATTCAACAAAGAAATGGTAAGAGGAAGGTAATACTCGTAGAAATCAAGAGAGAGTGAATGAAAGAGTGTTTTACACTCAGAGACAAGACCTTATTTTATATAGATTTTGAACAGTTACAACTATATCCTTAAAGGGTGAAAATATCTCAACACTATTCATGAAACACTGTACACTATTCCTACCCTGCATACCTAAATGTATTTATACCTATGCACAACTTTTGAGCCTATGCACTACACTGCATTAAGATAAGTAACCTGACCATGAGACTAATATTTCAACACCCTCCCTCCCCCCCCTCAAGCGGGTGCGTAGATATCTAGCATACCAAGCTTGTCAATGAAATAGTTGAATGGTCGACTTGGAACTCCTTTTGTCAAGATGTCTGCAATCTGATTTTCAGTTCTTACAAAAGGAGTGCTGATGACTCCTTCATCCAATTTCTCTTTGATGAAATGTCTGTCCACTTCTACATGCTTGGTTCTATCATGTTGGACTGGATTGTGAGCAATGCTGATGGCAGCTTTGTTGTCGCAGTGCAACTTCATTGGACCTTTAGGTTTGAAACCAATTTCTGCCAATAGTATTCTTAACCATAATAACTCACATATCCCATGAGCCATAGACCTAAACTCTGCTTCTGCACTAGATCTGGCTACGACTGATTGTTTCTTGTTGCGCCAAGTTACTAGGTTTCCCCCCACAAATGAACAATATCCGGAGGTAGACCTACGATCAATCACTGAGCCTGCCCAATCTGCATTTGTGTATGCTTCAACCTATGTGTGGTTATTCTGAGAAAATAGCAACCCTTTTGCTGGTGCATACTTTAGGTAGCGAAGTATTCGATATACTGCGTCCATATGTGTCTCTCGTGGAGCATGCATAAACTGGATGATAACACTCACAGAGTATGCAATTTCAGGACGGGTGTGAGAAAGGTAAATCATTCTTCCCACTAACCTTTGATATCTTTCTTTGTTCACCGGAACTCCGTTAGTGTCTTCTCTCAGCTTTTGATTTGGTTCAATTGGTGTGTCAATAGGCCTGCATCCCAACATTCATGTTTCGGCTAGAAGGTCTAGGACATATTTTCTTTGAGAAATGTAGATACCTTTTTTTGATCTTGCCACTTCAATTCCTAGGAAGTAGCACAACTCTCCTAGGTTCTTTATCTCAAATTCTTTGGCTAAATAAGATTTTACTTTCCCCATTTCTTCCACATCATCACTTATCATTATGATGTCATCCACATACATAATAACCATGGTGAGTTTTACATTTTTTGAGCGTTTGAGGAACAAGGTATGATTTGCCTGACTTTGCCGAAATCCGTATCTCCGCATACTTTGGGTAAACCTTCCAAACCATGCCCTTGGAGACTACTTCAAGCCATATAAGGATTTCTTCAACTTGCATACTTTTCCTTTATTATCGACAGTTTGAAATCCAGGAGGAATGTCCATGTATACTTCCTCTTCCAAATCGCCATTAAGAAAAGCATTTTTCACATCGAATTGCTGAAGTGGCCAATCCTTGTTTGCTTCCAAAGATAATAAGACACGAGTAGTGTTCATCTTAGAAACGGGAGCGAAGGTTTCTTGATAGTCAATTCCATAAGTCTGAGTATAGCCCTTGGCTACTAATCTTGCTTTGTATCTTTCAATGGTTCCATCAGACTTATACTTTACAGTGAATACCCACTTGCAGCCGACTTGCTTATTTCCTCTTGGTAGTTCAACCTCAACCCATGTGAAGTTCTCTTTTAGAGCTTTCTTTTCTTCTACCAGAGCTCGCTTCCACTTAGGATCAGCAAGAGCGTCTTCAATACTTGTAGGAATTGTAACAGAAGATAAATTATTTGCAAACACAGTATAAGAGGGCGACAGACGATGAGCAGACACAAAGTTAGTAATTGGATGTTATGTAGGATACCCATATCGATTTGGAGGTTTACGTATACGACTAGGGTATCTATCTTCCTCAATATTAGTGGACTCATCCGCTACGTCAGCATCTCTGACATTTGTTGACTCATCAACTAAGATATCATCTTCATTAACTCTATAGGTTGTCTCAGTAGGAACTTTAGGAGGTTCTGATTCTGCTACATGAGGAGTTGTCTCAGCAGGAGCTTTAGGAGGTTCTTATTCTTCTACCTGAGGAGCCTTGTCTCTTCGTCTTTAAACCTTAATTGGCGGGGTAACAACCTGGGGTTGAGGAGGTCGAGGAATAGCACTTTCCTTAGGTACTGAACCAGGAAGATCAAACCAAGGCTGAACTTCACAAAATGTTCTATGCTCTGAAGAGAAGCCGTTGAATACTCTGAGAAGTAGGCTTGACCTTCACAAAAGGTTACATCCATGGATAGATAGATCTTTCCCGTGGGAGGGTGACAACACTTGTAACCTTTTTGTGTAGTTGAATAACCCAACAACACACACTTGAGAGCTCTTGGATCCAATTTACTCCTATCTTGTTTATGGACATGCACATAGCAAACGCACCCAAAAACCTTTATAGGAGCAGAATTATGTGGTTGTCGTGAAGTGCTTGACGAAAGAACATCACATGGTGTTTGAAAATTCAGAACCCGAGAAAGCATTCGGTTTATCAGTCGTGTTGCGTTAATGACAGCGTCACCCCAAAATCTTTTCGGCACATTCATTTGGAACAACAAGCAGGTGACAATTTTTCCGCTAAGCAACTCAATTTTGTTGTGGGGTGTTAGTACAAGAAGTTTGGTGGACAATTCCATGTTCCAAGAAGTAAGAGGAGAGACCTTGATTTAGATGTTCACCACCTCTATCAGATCTTATCACCTAAATTTTTCTGTCAAACTGGGTAAGAACAAACTTGTGAAAGTTTTTAAAGACAACATGAACATCGCTCTTATCTTTCAATAAGTGAACCCAAGAAACCCGAGAATAATCATCAATAAAGGTAACAAACCAACGAAAGCCACCACTAGTAGCTATATATGAAGGACCCCAAACATCACTATGTACAATAGAAAAAGGGGATATACTTCTATTCATGCTTAACGGATAAGGAACACGATGATGCTTAGCTAGTTCACAAGCTTCACAATGAAATTTAGATATATCAACTTCTGAAAACATCTTAGGGAACAACTTTTGTAAATACCCGAAGGAAGGATGCCCTAATCGTTTATGCCACAACCAAATTTGTTCTTCAGAACTAGACATACTTGTTGATTTGTAGGCCCTTAAACTATCATTTTCCTTCGCTTCCTGCAATTCTAAGTAATATAGACCCCCTCTCTCTTTGCCTAAGCCAAGTGTTGCTCCAGTGAGAAGGTCTTGGAAAACAAAATGTGTCTCATAAAAGGTAACCTTGCACTTCAAAGCTTTGGTTATCTGACTGATTGGAAGAAGGTTGCAAGAAAGATTCGGAACATGTAACACTGTAGAAAGAGACATGGAACTAGCTATCGGAATACGTCCTTCACCAGAGACCATAATTGGAGACCGATCAGCCGTAAGAATACATGGTTTACTAGGATTAGGGTTATAGGTGGAGAAGAGGTTGGACTCGGTAGACATGTGATCAATTTCTCCACTGTCAACAACCCAAGAATCCTTAGATTTATCGCGCCTGGAGTTTAATGCACTACCAATATTACCTGATTGAGTCACTGAAGTAGATCCACCACAATTTTCCTTGGATGACTGCATTCTAGCATAGTCCTTTATCAACTTTTCCATCTGAACTTGAGATGGGTGAGGGGAAACACTAGGTTGTGATGATGATGAAGGCTGAAACTCTTCTCCATCAGTTGTGTGGTATGATCTTGAACCACCACTATGACCTCTTCTTCCTCCAAAAAGATTACCCTCTCTTCTATTACCATTGTTGTTACAACAATCACAAACAGATGAAGTAACACTGTTCAAAACAGAACGTTCTTGAGGTATCGGAGATATCAGATCTACGATTTTCAGAAGTAGTTCTGATACTGCTTTGACACTCATACTATTTCTATGATAAAAGTCTAGATGAGATAAACTCCTAGAATGAGACAAACTACTATTCTAGAAGTACTATCCATGGATCTACTTTCAACTCAACAAACAAAGACAAATTTCAGGGAAAACAACTTACAAACAGCCAAGGTTCTTCAAGAACGGCAGTTCACAGCCTTTTTTGAAACAACTTCAGGATCTAACTTCAAGACCTTTAATCATAGATCAAAGCAACAGTAGATCAAGTAATTTTCAGCTTTTTTGAAATAGCTTCAGGATCTAACTTCAATATCTTTAATCATAGATTGAAGCAATAGTGGATCAATCTAAATAAGGAACTAAGATGGATTTTCTCTTCTTTCTCTCTTGAGCTCTGATACCATGTCAGAATACGGGCATCCAACTCAAGACCAATTGGCAATGAGTGGAGAGGCCCTAAGAGATTATCAACCGCAGGATCTTAGATAACCCAACAATGTGGGACTAATAATCTCAACACGCCCCTCACGTGTAACCTCGTTGGGTCTAACACGTGGAAAATAAATCAGGTGACGAGGAGTAAAGGTACAGTCAAACGACTCGACACAAATAGCCTGCTCTGATACCATGTAGAAATCAAGAGAGAGTGAATGGAAGAGTGTTTTCCACTCAGAGGCAAGACCTTACTTTTATATAGATTTTGAACAGTTACAACTATACCCTTAAACGGTGAAAATATCTCAACATTATTCATGAAACACTGTACACTATTCCTACCCTGTATACCTAAATGTATTTATACCTATGCACAACTCTTGAGCCTATGCACTACACTGCACTAAGATAAGTAACCTGACCATGAGAATAATATTTCAACAGTACTAAACAAAAATCTAGACAAATAGTATGAAACATGCAGTAACAACATAAACAGTTTTTTATGCTATAATACAAAGATGAAAAAGATACAGGACCTAAAAGGTTAGAGAAACAACTACTAACTGATGCTATTATATATGCAACTACAGATGATGCTTTAAGTGAAAAATGAACAAAATAAGAATGTCTAACTATATAATGCAATGACTAAAATTTATGAACAAATTTTAAACTAAATACCGATCGAAAAGTTACAGAACAAAGACTGAACTAAAATGCAAAAATGCTACAAGATGTAAACAACTAAAACTAATTCAGAATCTAATGTGCTATGTACATTCAAGACATAAAAGAAAAAAAAAAGATTTAAAACCTACAGATACAAATGAATGGAACTGAAAAAGAAAAAAAAAACAAATAAGCAAATTCAAGAAAGATATGCGCTATTTACAGGTCCTAACTACAAATTAATAAAACAGAAACTAAGAATCGAACTACAACGTTTGCCAACTCCTCGGCAGCGGCGCCAAAAACTTGGTAGGACTAAAAGATGCCTACGATATTAAACTGCAAGTGCACAACGTTTATTGTAACAGGGCAAATACAGGTCGATCCCACAGTGAGTTGTTATGATGTGAAACTAGACTTCTAATTTCTACTCTTACTAATTTAGAAACAGATGGGTGTCGATACGACTGGAAAATGATTTATTACACTAAATAAACAAGACAAAAGCAAAGATAAAGATAACTACGGTTTTGAATCCGCCACCTAAATGCTTAGAACTCTCTAATTTGATATACTAGTTCTCTTTTAATCAAGGAGTTATAGAGGTTCTATCCTCAAACCACCTTGAAGATGTGATAGATCACTTGCACAAATTGATGATTTAACCTCAAGCCAAAAATATGTCAAACCCAAGCATTGGTTGTCTTGTTACGGCACAACCAATCGAAGACTGAACTATAAGTGTCAATTCCTAGCATACCTATCTGTTTAAGGAATAGGTAATCACAAATTGAACTAAATCAGTTTACAAAGCTTGAATACATAACAAAAAACTGATCACACTACCAAGGATGCATGACATACAAGGTGAAAGTAAATTGTTATGAATTCAGAGATTAAATCATGCTTTTCAATATAAATTCATGGAGAAAAAGTAAACCCAATCAAACAATTCTATTTATTTAGGGGTTTCATCTCAACCATAGTGAGAAACTAAAACAAGGAGAAACTGAAAATAAAAACCTAAATTACTACCACAACTTGGTGTACCGGCTACTCCGGTCTTGTCTTTCTCTCTACAATCCCCTCTCTATTTATACATCAATTTCGCCCAAAATTGGGTTCAATTTGTCAACACATACACTGAAATTTAAGGATTGAGATGTCTATCACTCACAAAACACACTGAAATAGACTACACTGCCTTCAACCACTCCATCGACGTCATGCTGCAATTGAGAGAGTCTTCAAACTGATTTCATACGGAAATCTTAACTTTACTTGGACAATTACAGATTTCTTGTCTTCCTTGTAACTCAATAAATGGTACTGTGAATTGAGTGTATGGACAAAGAGGTACATGGAGAAGTGAACTGAGTGATTTGACTATAAAAGGAGTAGGTAATTTGAGAGTGATGAGGTATTCATGGCTGCACAGTTGAAACATAGAAGAGAAAAGGTGCACCAGAGAGGGTATGAGCGGTGGTGTCGGTGGATTGAGAAGATAAGTTTTTCTAATTTTTGGAATTGAGAAGGGAAAGTGTAAAGAGGGTTCACCGGGTGTTAAGCATGTGTAGCTAGTTTAGATATTCAAGGGTGAGATTTGTTGACCTCTTTGACTTCAAACATGACTTTGAGCTCTTTAGACCATTGATCAGACTTGAAATAATTTTTGCACTCCTTGACCACAACTATTTCATTAACTTGGTAAGTTCAGTTCTGCACACACTCAACTAACATCTCCCTTGTGTCACGTGCGACATTCCCACTTTATCTTACGCTCCCTTTACAATCTCGCTCACCTCTTATTCACTATTTACTCAACCAGCTAAAACACAAAAAGAGATTATTTCGACAAAATTACCCATTAAAGGAGATGTGCTCATGATACAAGATTTGTCGCAAAATAGAACATGAAGGCATTAAAGATGTGATAAAAGACAGCAAAAATATATATAAATGGGAAAATTAGGCTAAGGCCCAATCCATGGATAACCCATAATATGAGGCCCTTAATTAAAAGAAGTTTGAATCCATGCCCCAAATTATTAAAAGTCGTTGATACCCTTATGCATATTGTCAAGCCCATAATTAAATAAAATTTAAATTTAGGCCCAAAATTATTAAAATATTATATGATGATGTTCCAACCACCTCTGACCACCACCGTCACGCCACCTCCGACCACCACCGCCACCAACCACCTCCGACCACCAATGCCAGTCACCTCCGACCACCACCGTCGCAGCCAGCCACAACCACCTCCGACCACCACCGTCAAACCACCCCTGACCACCACCGTCATCCACCTGCCACAACCGCCGCCACCAGCCACCTCCGACCACCACCTCCACTGACAACCGCCGCCGCCAACCTCCACCGCCAACCACCACCGCCAACCACCACCTCCATTGACAACCGCCGCCTCCAACCACCTCCACCACCACCGCCAACCACCACCAACATATGGCATGTGTATCCAGAAGTTACACATGCATATGACATGTGTAACGAAAAGTTACACTTGTATATAGATGTGTGCTCAGACATTTTTGCAGCTAATCCTGTTGTTCTTATGAGATCGATAGTAAATCTGGGTTGGTTTGCAGCTGATAAATCCATCTTTAAACAACTTCCTAATGTATTTCCCTGCACAAAACAACACAAAACTAGTAGATCAGCAGATGAGTAACAATTAGATCAGCAGGTATGCCTCTAAGAACTGCATATCCCATCAAATTAGCATGTGTGACTATAAGTTACGCATCTAATTATCATGTGTAAATATAAGTTACACATCTAATTACCATGTGTAACTACTAGTTACACATCCATAGTCTACCAATGCTAGTTAAACGTGCAAACTATCATGTAGAGTACACATGGCTGCAAACTGATAAGCAAGGATATGGTTATATAAATCACAGAATATCCTTCTCATAGTAGATAGAAGCTGAGCTTATAGCTGGCTAACATATTTAAAACACGATGTGCATCGAGATATATTTACGATTGTTCACACATGCTCTGGCAAGATCATGACTACCAACATATAAAAAAAAAATCTAAGAGAAGCATAATGTAAAGTAGATCCAACTTACAGTATACAGTACAGCTCCAACATCCATACCAAACTTCTCAGCTTCATACCAACACACCACCACTAATTCCAAATCCAAATTATCCTCAAACCTGATCCACAACCACCACCACCACTTCCTCCTCATCCTCCTCTAAAACCTTCACCTCCACCATAAACACCACCACAAATTATTTAACCAAACTGCATATTTGTAGGCCAAGACTCAAGATGAGAAAACTAAAATCGAACCAGAATGAAAAGAATGCAACCTTAATGGAAAGAATGCAACATTTTCAAGTAAAAAAATCGAACAAAGAGATTCTGACTATCGTCTGAGAAAAATACACAACTCATTGGTTAACAAAATAATTTTACACATAAATTATTAGTAGTAACAACCATTACTATATGTAAGTAAAATCTATGTAACCAGAAGTTACATATTCAAACAGTTTGTGTAAGTAAAAGTTACACATCTAATTAGCATATGTAACTAGAAATTACACATCTATTTAGTCTGTGTAACTAGAAATTACACATCTATGGGTATTTCAAACCAATTATTAGTTGAAGTATTTAAACTCCAATTATTAGTTGAATTATTTGCGAATCAGTTCAAACCAACAGCAAAAGTAATAGTATTATGCTCTCATTTTTTTCCACTGCATCTTTTTTAATGCCTATTAATGTGAACAAGAATATGAATTCTTATGAGGTTTATTAATATCCGACTCTACTACTCTAATAGATATCACCATTAACAATTAGTGCGGATCAAGTTTCAAATCAAATGATAGTTGAAAAACAGTTTTACAGTGACTAATAAAGTCATAAAACAACCGGACAGAAACCTAGAAATCAAAGACATTACTGACCTGGATTGTCAACCTTCATCATTAAGAAGAAGCCACTTCCTAATTTCTTGCGCGTTATTCACTTCACGGAGGATAAAAATGCGTGCACTTTCCTTTTATGTTAAATGTCAAAGATTCGACTCCTGCAGCAATGACAAGCTTATCGTATCCAACCTTGAATCTGTAAGGATCCTTAGTTAGTCCATGTTCATTAGGTAGTCCTTGATTACTGACAGTCTCAAAGTACACCTATAAAAGAAATAAGATTAGGTTAGTAAACATTATTACATTTTGGTGACAACAACACGTGATGTCCAAGCGATGACCACCAATATTAAGTAAAAAAAAAGTACAACACTAATACAACATAAAAATGAAAGGAAAAGACAGGAAATATTATGGGTACTCACTTCATGACTATCTGAGTCAATTCTCAAACAGTTAGCCAGACAAATAAGAAAGGCTCCTCATAAAGTAGTTAAGCTAATTAAAAAAAATTAAATAATGAAAAATACGAGCAAAATGAATGGAAAATTCACACAATCAACATATCCATGACCCAAAGCAGTTTAGGTAGATGATTTGAATACTTACAACTATTTTCTCAGCTGCTTCACAAATTTTATCGACTTTAGCTTTTGATAATCCTTTAACCACCAGTTAAACTCTATACAGAAAAGAAAAAATCAATTAAAATTTTGATAATACCACTACATTCCCCACAACTCAGGATTCAAAACCAAAAAGTGAGTTTTACCTTTTGGTATGCATCATCAATCCACTGCAGGTGTAGAAAGTGAAGATCTGTATGGATTTATACGATTTAAAACAAACTGAAAATGATTAAAAAACATAGATCTATTTTGTATCATCAAAACTATAAGGACTTTACATTAAAATCGCATCTATCGGCAAATTATTCACGAATTCAAACAAAAATAATGAGATCTTGATAAAATCGCTTCAAAAACCACATCAAACCAGGATCAACTCAAAAAATTACATCAAAATTCCAAAACGCAAAGAGTAAAATTTAGATTTATCACCGCTTCAAACAGATCTGCTTCTTCTCATAACAAACACGAAGATAATTTAATTAGTTTTTGCTTCTTGAAACAAAAACTAATTAAATCAATACCTGAGATATCTTCTAATCAACTAAAAATCCAGATTAAATTGACGTAGATCATATCTATTAAGTTCAATCGAGTTGATTGAGCTGTTAAATCAATTAAACATCATCAACAGAGAATCATAAACATCTACAGGTGAGATCGATGAAACTAAAATTGTTTTCTTCTTCTCCGTAAAACAGCGACGTTGACGATCTAAAAACCCTAAAAAATTTCAGAGCAGAGACGAGAGAGAAGTGAGAGAAAGTGAAAATGAAAATGAATCTGGAAATGAAACCTATAGCCTATTTCATTAGGTATATATAGTAAAGGGCATTTTTGGTATTACAAATTTTCCCCAAACCCTAAACTTTATTACCAAGCCCTGAAATCTAAAGTTCTGGGCCTAGAAATATTAAAAAGTGAAAGTATGGAGTTGATAGGGAAGGATCCATTTAGTGGGGCTTCTATATATTGAACCCATATAGTAGGGGGTTCTAGTATTTTTCACTATATAAATATGCATTATTAGGCACCGATCAATATGAAAAAGCGGGGGTCTAACAACACCACCCAATATTTCGCTTAGAAATCTGTATGGACAAACTCGAATATACTTTTAAGAGAATCAACAAGACTCAATCAATTAAAAGTATATCAACGAGTTTATATCTCTGTTCTTGATTTGATTTACCCAAGTAAGAACTGCGAGTTATAATCAAATACAAGGAATAAATTGGATGGTACCAAAGACCAATATCCAAGGATCAATCAATATCAATCAACAACCAAAGGTCGGATTTCCAATTGATTGATTCAAACGCACAACCTGTATTATTTCAATTATATAAACAAATATAACGCGGAAACAAAAATAACACAGACACCAGAAATTTTGTTAACGAGGTAACCGCAAATGTAGAAAAACCCCGAAACCTAGTCCAGATTAAACATACACTGTATTAAGCCGCTACAGACACTAGCATACTCCAAGCTAACTTCAGACTGGACTGTAGTTGAACCCCAATCAGTCTCCGACTGATCCAAGGTACAGTTGTACTCCCTACGCCTCTGATCCCAGCAGGATACTGCGCACTTGATTCCCTTAGCTGATCTCACCCACAACTAAGAGTTGCTACGACCCAAAATCGCAGACTTTGAAAATAAAAAAATCTGTCTCACACACCCAAGTCTATCAAAGGATCAATCTGTCTCCCACAGATAAACCCTAAAGGTTTTGTTCCGTATTTTAATAATAATCAAGGTGAACAGGAACCAATTGATAATCCGGTCTTATATTCCCGAAGAACAGCCTAGAGTTATTAATCACCTCAGAACAATCTTAATTGTATGGTAGCGAAACAAGATGTTGCGGAATCACAAACAATGAGACGAAGATGTTTTTAATTACTTTTTATATCTTGCCTATCAGAGATATTAATCTCAAGCCAATCAATCTGATTGTACTCGTACGATAGAAGATGCAAGATCAGATCACACAACTACGATAAAAGTAGTATTGGTCTGGCTTCACAATCCCAATGAAGTCTTTAAGTCGTTAACCTGGATTTAGAAGAAAAAAACCAAAGGTTAAAGGAGAATCGACTCTAGAATGCAAACTAATATCACATGTAAGGTGTGGGTATTAGTTTTGCACAATACTAGATGTCTCCTTTATATAGTCTTTCAAATCATGGTTTGCAATCAATTTTAATTTAGTAACAAAGCAATCAATATCCACCATTAGATGAAAACCTGATTTAGATTCAGGCTAATATTTCTCAACCGTTAGATCGAAAACTTAGCTTGTTACACACACTTGACAATGCACGCTTCTAGGTTTGTTAACCGTACCCAAACGTATGCACTTGTTGGTTCAACAATAGTTAACCAAATGGTTAGCCATATGAGCATTTCATATCAACTACGTTCTTCTTCACCATAACTAGTTCAAATGACTTCAAATGAACTAGTTAGAGAGTTGTTCAATTGCAAGGAAATCTCATGTACTACACAAGACACAATTGAAGCATAGATGATTTGATTCACTTGAATTGGTTCATGAACTTTTATAGCCACGGTCTGCAAACTGCATTCCTTAGTCTTTTTAAGTTTAAGTTCAGAAATCATCTTCAGATATATAACCTTCTCAAGTTCGCAGACTAGGTTCGCGGACTTAATTTATCGGGAAGAGTTTACAAACTCCAACAGTAATTCTCGGGTATGAGAACTTCGCCGGTTCGCGGACTGGGTTCGCGAACTTAGTTTCACGCAACTAGTTTGTCAAATCCAGCAGAAATTTCTCGGGTTTGAGAACTTCGGCAGGTCACGTCATTCTTCCGGTTCTCTTGATCAACAAAGTTCACAAACTTTGGTTCAGGAATAGGACTTATACATAAATGTGTTTCCACAACAATGCTTATGTCCACCATTGGTTATATAATCTAAACTCTCATTTCAACCATTTAAACATTCTTAGAGGACGTTATACAGTTGTTGCACCATTTCTCGTCAAAGCAATTTTCAAAGTGATTGAAACATATCATGACTTTCGTCACTAGGTAAAGATAAACTTGATCGAAGCGAAAAGCTTACCAACACATATTTCGAGATATAGATAGGCGAGGTATACTCGGCTCGAAATACCAAATATGTATAATCAAAGTCTATATATATAGCATACGACTTCTTGTCTCAAAGAGTAGGAGATAGAGTAGATAGACTTTTGAGTGATAGATAAGTTCAAGTCTTCACACACCTTTTTGTCGAGAAGTTTCACCGGTTCCTTGAGTAGTTCTTCTACTTGTATGATGAATCGCCATGAAGTCCTTGAGATCAACTACACTTTCTATCCTAGTCCGAGACTTAGCTATAATAGACTAGAAATCAAGACTTATAGTTTTGATCACTAACATTGACAAACATGCTTGAGATAGCAACCATGCGAGTTAGACCGAGCAATGCTCTAACACAATATTCCAAGCTAAAACCTTCATAGTGATTAGGGAAAAAGAAATATTAACTGGAAAAAAAAGAAAAACTTTGTAAATTCAGAGGAGAGTGTTTGTGAAAGATAATTACCAAATTAGCAGAAGCCTCATTCAGTTCATGGGAGTACTCCTTTGCATTTGAATCTCCTTCCTCAACCAAATTATGATCCATGCCATCAAATTCACCAGGTATATTAGTTGTTCCATAATTATGACCAATGTTGTTCTTATGTAGCTCATTTGTATGAATAACAGGATTGTTAGGGCTTCTATTATTGACAACCTATTCCATATCTTCACCTCTTGATCTTTTAGCCTTTCTTACTTCTTCTTGTACTGCATTAGCCTCTGCTTGTTGTCTTAGACTTACTTCACAGATTTGCTTAAACATAAGATCTATGTCTTCAATTACCTCTACTCTATAGGCCCTAACTAGTTCATTGCAGTAATTAATGTACTCTTCATTCGTATATCTTCTCATTTTAATATCTTCAGCCACATTCTGACACTCCTCATTATCATGGTCAATTGTAAAACAGTCCTTGCAGGGAGAGTGTGGTTGTCTCTCCCAATGATATCGAACCCAGGTAACACCACCAGAAACTGTACTCCACCAACCACCTCTATAAAAAGGCTTTTTGAGATCTATATTCACCCTTCCAGTAATCATACTTCCATAGCCAGGCCTGCAGTGTTCACGAACTGTGGAAATCTTAGGACCCATTTCTTGTAAAGCTTCATCTATTACTTGTACAAAATGATGTTCAAGCATTAAATTTTTGAATTGCAGGTTCCATTCTTGATGAGTAAAATTTGATCCTTAATAGCAATGGATGCATCATAATTGTTGAGATTGAGATGACACTTTTTTACATTCCAGGGGCCTTTTTTGAGTATGGCTTCCACCACTTCCATAGAGTTGAACTTGAAAATAAAGATATTCCTATCAACACCACGAACTTCTGTTGTCTTGTATTATTTCCACAGTTGAGTTATCTCTCTTCTCACATCATTTGTTTCAATATGATCTTCAAACAATACTTTTCCAATTAGAGTATTGTTCCACTCCTCTTTTTCAAATGAAATAGCTCTTTCAGTACCAACAGTACGCCTCATCTGCCTTGCACACACATCACGAATCTTAGCTTTCTGCATCTGAGATGTAATGATTGAAACTTGACTGGTCGAAGATGAGGCCATTTCTATGATATTCTTAGTGGAAAATTCTCTTTGCAATGTATTATGAAAACTATCTCTGCTTCTTCCTCTTTATAAATAAACAAGAAACTCCCAAAGTAATTATAATTAGTTAGAATGGGATAACTATTGTGAGTGAAAAAAGAAGGAAAATATTCTGAAAATAAGGAGAATAATTCTCGTAATTGCAAAGATTAAGGGTCAATTGATACGTAATCAAGAGAATATTGCATGTCCTACAATTACGCAAACTAATAGGAGGAAAGTTTGAATTGTGAAAATTCAAATTTTGAGATTGAAGATGTTGAGTTCTTTGAAACGGACTCATTGTATTGCTTCTGATGAACTCCCTGGTGATTAACTCATTAACATCATTGTGATCACACACATGATCTAAACTATAATACTGGAACATACTGTTAAAACCCAACCTTAGATTGATGGTTTGCAATACTGCTGTCGAAGTTGACCATAAACTGGATTTAGACTGCAACAATATAGTTGACTGAAGGAGAAGTGAAGATGCAAAGGTCCAAAACCGAATGCTTTCCATGATATCTGGATAAAGCCCTATAAAAATTTAGAAATCCATTAGAATTATATAACAAAAAAAAACATTTTAATTGAAATTGTAATGGTACCGATGAAGAGAAGAAGAATAAAATAAGAGGAAGACGAACAAAAAAAATACTCAAAATTTAGAAACAATACAGGATGACAAATTAAATTAGAACCTTTTAATCAAAATAAGACTTAATTGGTTTAGATTAGAAGATGTAACATTCAGAAAATCATGAAGTTGAAGTGATTCCAAAGAAAAAATTGAAAACTGAGTTAACTCAGCTTTCGCCCGATTCGCAGAGAGGTAATTTTAATGTTGATTACTTAACATTCTCAATAAAGTGGTGTTCATTCCTGAAGTTGAAGATGAGCTTGTGTGGGTAGGCGACAAACAGTTCCTTCTCGATTAAATCTGCGTATATTCTTGATCTCAACATGATGCTTCTGTGGTGTTTCCTAGTAAGAGAATTTGGCCTAAATGTTGGCCACACAAAGTAAACTTTTTCTTTTGGCAATTGGTCGATAAGCACGTAAGTGCGACCCATTTTCACCCATAACTACATTAGTTGGGACTCTTTTTATCACTAATAAACTTGTTTGTAGGTATTTTTTGGAAATAAACATTTTTGGAAAATTCGGCTCGAAAAGTTGATAAAGGCACCCCGAAGGACAATTGCTAAATGGACCCCCATTTTGGATAAGGGGCATATGAATTGATAAGGGGCACCCAACTTATATCGGCACACCATAACAGGATAAGGGGACACCCTTTCTTCCCCACGGTTTGAATAGTTTTTGGCTGGAAAACTGGTTATTTCCTGCAGATTTTTTCTCGTCGATTATGGACATGATTAAGGGAGATTCAATGGCTGAAACTTTTGGGGAAGACTTGTTTTGACCTAACAAAGATGGTATGGTCTTTAAAATCGATTAAATTTGGCTGGATGACGAGTTTGAAGAGAAACAAGGAAAACAGGGAAAGTTAGCCTTCACCTGCGAAGATCTCTAGCAAGATTTCGAGAGAGTTTTTGTTGGACTTTCTCTCGGATTTTATTTGATTTGGGCCTGTTTTATCCAAACAGGGATGGTAATGTGTTTGGTTTCGGTAAAAAAAAGGGAAGTTACGTGGATATCTCATTAAACAAGGTTGATCTTTACACGAGTTTTGTTAACTCTTCCCGTGTGTTATATGTGGTTTCTGGTGTTGAGGTGTGGTTAACTCGATCAAGGGATGTGCAGAAGTGATTTGGAGATATTTAAGACGGATTAATCGCGTGAGAAGCTAAATCAGGTAAGATATTATCGTAACCTGCATGAGAATAAAACCAGATATTCTCGATTGACTCCTAGAGATTTGGGGATTAATAACGAGAGATTCTTAGGCCTGTGGAGTACAAATGAGTTTCTTGGGTCGAAGAGAAGGGTTATGGAGTATTAGAGGGAAGAAACATAGTGAGAAAATAGAGTTGCAGAGCCATTATTCTGCTGCTGCAACAAGATGAACACGAAGAACATATCACTGCGAGGAACTGTCATTTTTAACTAGCGTTTTATATTTCCGTAGTTCTGTAGCAGTTCATTAGCAACGGTAACTTCGGTTCACAACAACTATTTTGTAACAACGAGTCTGCAATGCTGGTTAAGCCGCTGCTTTGATTATTTTCTCCAATTTCACCATTGTAAGCACCTTTTGAGCAATAAAAAATATTTTGTGAGTGTCTACAATATGAGGAACTGAACCCCATCATTGGGACGATGGAGGAAGCTGGATTTTGTCAATATGGTAATTTGATTAATTCTTTTATTTACTTTTTGCCTCGATTTTTAATGATTTACGATTTCTATTAATTATTTGTGATTTTGTTCGATGACGCATGCTTAGTTCTAGGTAATTTTGATGCTTCATGCTTATAATATACAACTAATGTTTTATGAAATCTACTTTGGAAAAAAAATAGAGTTAGTATTTCTTTTATTTTTGAGCTAGAATTCCCTAAGATTAATTTTTGAACCACTTGAATATGAAATACAGTGAAATCCCGAGTCCCAGTAAATTCTTCATCTCGTGACATATTTGTATATATTTTCTTTATTTCTAGTATTTTCATATATTAAATCTAAAATCAATCTCATTAAGTTCGGGTGAACGACAACATTTCTTACCACTATCTAAAATCTTATCATTGGTTCAATGCAAGCTTCTAATAGTGGAAAACTTGCTGAGCAGAAGATGCAACATTTCTTGTTTCGAAGGTAATCCTTCCCCTTCTTTATGGTCTTTACGTAATCAAGTAGACAAGTCGTGCGATAATTTATTCTGCCTGCATTATGTTTCTTTGCGATCAAATTTTTTAATTAGATTTTCAACAGAAGATTGTCTACATTTGATCATATGTTGTAGTGCCTTTCGTATATCATTCGAGAAATGCATCTTTGAATCTTGTGTCATGTAATGTTTCTCTGGGTTGGTTAGTTCTTAAAAATGTTAAGATGACATAAAAGGAATCTTTGGACTTAATCTGATATTTACTATGTTAGCAAACGTAGAACTGTCCATCGGTTTGTGATTCTAGTGATCTTATTAGGCTGTATTGTGAAATAAACGTATGAAGTTGTTTTCATTCTAATGTGTATTATCCTATTTGAAAAATCTCTATGATTATTATTTGTACACACACCGTAAATTTAACTTAGCATGTCTACAATGTCAAGATATCAAACTAAGCAACTGCGAATTGGCAGTAATATAATTCATACATTGACTTGATTTCATCACAACTTATTTTAAGTCCGATGTGAATGTTTTCTATAACATATCCGCGTTAATAAAGGCATAAATATTTGCACCACAAATATTACTTTTCATACACATATAAAGCGTTGTGGTTAGACCTTTTAGGATATTGAGATAAGATGGTTTTGATATTGATAGAAATGATAAAGGAAAAAATACATACTCAAAACTATTTAAAGGGGACAGTGAAAACCAAGACAACTTACAATAAAATAGACGTGAATCTGTTGTAACGGACAAGCAACATGCAGTTGCACTATCATACATTCAATACAAATAATACAGAATCCGAAAGATTCTTACAACTGTCTAACAAAATCTGTAACTAACTATTAGAGTGAATGCTCGGTAGAACCCACACACATTGATATGTCATGTCTATTGTAAAAATTTAGATACAAAAATTATTTATTGATTTAGCATACTAAAGTCTGGTTCAGTTAGGATCATAATAGGTAGTAGAGTCTTGGGAGCTTCCAAGTTAGTAAGGAAGACTGATTTCTTCTTTCAAACTCTTTTTTCTTCTATGTATCGTAGATAAATCGAGGACTTTTGTAAATGATCATATACAAAGAATAATTCTATCACAGATAGGCCAATGAAAAATATCTTATGATGTTTCAAATTTGAGTCTCGACTTGAAGCTTTTTGAAATAACGAACCAAGTGAGACGAGTTCTGTGAATTATATGCATTTGAGTTTGCAAACTTATACGCAAACCTAAACAAATCCGTAAGTTCATGAACTTCAATTCACTTTGAGTTTGCAAACCATTTAGGTGAGCTCGCAAACTCTTGTGGAATCTAAAGTTGTTGGACTCGAATTCACATTGAGTACCAGAACCTACCCTGGTGAGTACGTGAACCCAAGTGAAATAAAAGTTTTCGAACCCATAATCATTTCGAGTTGGAGAACATACCTTGGTGAGTTCGTGAACCAAAGAGAGTTTCAAAGTTCATGAACTCGGAGTCACTTTGAGTTCATGAACCTACCTTGTTCAGTTCAAAATCCCAAGATAGTTTCAAAGTTTTTGAATTCAAAATCACTTTAAAATAACATTGGGAAAGTAATTTACGCTCTTCATTATAGCAAATTGTTGTGGTCTTATTGGTACTGTTAAAGTTATCACATTGACGCCTCCTAAATCTCGAGGATTTAGAACCTGAATCACAATTGCATACAGACAAGATCCATGGCATCCAGATGGAGATAATTAGAAATCACCTGGTCCCGCAGATAGTATAAAGAGCTAATATGGTTTGAATCAGGACGATTATTCTAGGTTCCCATGTCAAAAGGAAGATTGATATTTTCTCTAATTGGTGGCCATAAGTTATGATTGATATGCTGGTCTAACTCATATATATATATATACATCACCTATTGATGTTGTATCAAAAACCACATGCCCTCTATATACCATGTGATCATTTATGGGTATAATCACTGCGACAAAATCAATAGTGATTCCCCCATGAGATTAAATACATAGCCAAGAAGTTCTTCTTACTTTTTTGTTTTACCCGTAAGCTCTTAGATTCTCAATAACTTATAAGGACGAGACAAGATGATTATTAGTATACTCATTCAAGGAATCAGTTCGACCAGAATTCTAAACAGCCTTTATTGATTTTTAAAATGATTTTTATAAATTGTTAGACAAAAATGACAGAAACCAAATTCCGCGAAAAATCAACTTGGAATTTTCCATGCTCTTTATTGATTCTAACGAGTCATATTTGTGAGTACCTAGACTTTTCAGTTTCTCTCACCAGAATTTCTCTCTCCAGACCTTTCTCGACGAAAAAATCATCTGAGCAGGACAAGCACCATAATTATTTCTATTTCGACCTGATTTACCGTCTACTGTTAATTTTAAGAGTTTTAGTTACCGATTCGTCTCCATCAACGGTCATGTTCTTGTGGCAGCTCTATGGTTTTTCTACATGAATCTATAGATGATCTTGCAGGTATGGACGGTGATCATTCGCATGGAAGAATGCAAAGCATACAACCATTTTTTATCCTAAGCTATGAATAAAACAGAGCAACTCCAACAAATCTTGATTCGGCATCATCTCCACCTCTTTTTTCCGGTGTTTATGGTGGTAATGGAATTGTATCTTTGTCTTTTTTAAGTCTGTGTGATCTAGATGTTGTTCAGGATTGTTTTAACAATCTAGTAATTTATAGATTTGATTTTCTCTTGGTTATTAGGGTTAGTTTTAACATTTGTTTTAACTGTGTTCTTTCTAATGTTAGGATTGTGATTGTTTCAGTGATGGGGTTCTTGTGTTTGAGTCACTTTCCTTTCGACTCTTGCTCTAAGCATGGAGCTGATTTTCTTCTGCAAGTATTAATGCTTCGACGTCTTCTCCGGCGAGAATTCTGACTTTTATTTGGAGTAATTTTGTTTTCCGTGCGGGAAAATATCAGTTTGACTAGGAGGTACCGTTAGTATGAGAACTATCCAGAGCATGTCAGCAATCAATATTCTACCCCAAGCATCAACAACTGTGTTATTTTTTCAATCAAATCCGTTGAATATACGCAGCCCTATTTCAGTTTTTGTTTTTCTTGCTTTAGATTTAATTGTTTTAGGTTTAATAATGAAGGTTAATACGGCAACAATCCCATCAAGATCAGCATCAAGTTCAGCTATAATTGTTACTGCATCTCTTAAGACGAGTTATCCCGTTTCTTTTCATTACAGACATTTAAAGACCGATTCAGATTACGATGGTTACTTGAGACACTTTGGTTACCACTCGAGACACCTTGGTTGTATTTTGGCTACCGTTACTACTAGGTGGGTCACTGTTACCTTGATTGCATTAGACAATCTAAAGTTAAAATATTCCAGATAATGTTATCTACATGTTCAGATGAACACCAGGTTGGATTTGATTCAATCATTTCCTTGTGCTTTGACGCATACTGGTTTTATTATCAAAATTAGTTTGGCCCAAGATGTTTGGTCCTTTCCTTTGCAAGAGATAAGGCCCTCTAAAATTGTCTTTGGTTCTAAAAGAGATTTTACTTGATAGGCAAAAATTGGTAGACACACTATAACATGTATGAACATTTTGAGATCGTGAAAAATATCTGGAAGTTTCCGATTTCCTAAATCGGTTTTCTATTTAATGTAATGAGGTTAGCCTCTTTTTTCGGAAGAAAATATTAAAAAAACGAAAAAAAGCGAGCGAATACATGGAACCATCAGACATCCCAAAATATCATTAATATTCACTTACCAACCTCACAATCCCAAAACAGATATATTTGGCTGCACTCAAATTTAGGAGAGTATGCTGCAAAAACTGGATATGCAATTCTCACCCATTCTCAATCATCATCACCTTCCACTTCAAACCCTTCCATACCCCTACCAACCAACCTAAACATAAACACCAAAAACCATGTGGACTACAGGCCCATCTGGGAGCTTAACTATCCACCTAAAATCATGCTTTTCCTATAGAAATTCGCTCTAGAAGGATTACCAACCTTCGACAAACTCCACCATATCCACCTCACCTCCACCAACCAATGTCCAGTATGCACCACTCATAGGGAAACCAAACAACATCTCTCCATCGAATGTAATCAATCAACAGATCTTTGGAACTTAAACCCATCTACCCAGAAGCCCATATCCACACCAAAATACAATACCCAACAAACCAAACAACATATGGGAAACGCTAGCGAAGAACCTATCGGCGAAAACAAAAATAATTTTCGGGTTCACTGTATGGCATTTATGGCTGGCAAGAAATTCACTAGTCTATCAAAGGAAAAAGCAAACAACAACACAACTCAAAAGTATTATTCTAACAATGGTCAAAGAATTTCAATGGGTCCAACATCAACTGATACCCATCTATCCATGACAATACCCTCAAGCAACAAGAAATAGAAGATTTAGAGATATCATGATCCACGTAGCATGGCAACTACCACAGGAAAACTGGATCAAGCTGAATACCGACGGAGCAGCACGAGGAAATCCAGGACCAGAAGGAGCAGGTGTTTGTGGGTGAAAACTGTTTCTGTAGATTTTAGTAATTTCGGGTGTGTAGATGAGAAACGAGTCTAAACCCTAAACAATGCACTGCATGGGAGTAATTTTAATTCGAGAGATCAATCTGCACAATCCTGGCCTAAACCAAGAAATGGACGTTCCAGGCTTGCTTCGGTCACAAAGTGAAGGAGAAGGGTTGGTCTTTGGGAGGGAATCGAAGAAAGTGTTGAGACCAGAATCGTTGATTCTGAAGGTGTGGTTGTTTATGACTTGTATCTGAAAGTAGAACTGGCTAGCAGAAAGGAAAGCTATCAGGTGATTTCTAGATATTGTATTGTTACCGACCAAAAACTTATCCTTTGGTGAAAATAAGTGAAGCCTATTTATACAAGTCATATTGAAACGTACCCTGGTCTCGTAGGAAGTAGAAACGATTGAGTGGTGGAAGAATAGGGTAACGTGTAACCGTCAGACATTATGCTTCCATGATAAATGAAGTGAATTCGTGTAACTGTCAGAAATTATGCCCTCCATGATGAAATAAATGAATTCGTTACACCGTTACTTTTCACCGCCACTAATTGTCCTGCTTCATGACACTTTCTTGTAACGGGCGCATTGCACGCCGCACGCTGTAAACCGCCAGACCAATACCCTGATGAGCATCCCCCAGTTTGTGACATGTTTGATGTCTCGAGTGTTTTCGTGGAAAACATGTAGCACCTTGCTACGTGTGGCAAGTCAAAGTCAAGGGACTTACCGCAGGAAAATAGCATGTGATGTTATTAAGCTCGTTTTTGGCTGGTCGCCTAAAACTTGCCACAGGCCTGTCAGTTCGGTAGAGAACTCGGACGGTCAAGATTACATCATGTAAGGAAGGGTGGCCGTTGATTATGGCTACCTTTTGTTGGCGCCTGATAATGGCGCAGTGATGATTTGATGTACGCCAGTGGTAATGTGGCACGACTCGTTATTTGCTAGTCCTCGAGCAAATTTATTCTTGAAAAGTGACCGAGTTAATCTCGGGTGGGTTTATCAGAGGTGTACCCACAAAAACCAATACTCCAGACCCTAGCTATCTACGAAAAATCTTGGAAAGCACTAAAGAACCTCCTTGGTTGGCATACTTATTAATTATAGGAGGAAGTACCCTGACGCGAAATTCCAATTGTTGTATACGAGTTTGCACTCAAGCATACTAAAATTCATATAAGTGACAGAGCTCTACTAAGATAGTTTGACGATGGACATCATACTCGGAGTCAGACTAATCACATGAAAAGATTAAGAAGATGGAAAGAAAAATGTAGATGGTTGAAAAGCGAACGGTGTTTCCCATATCTGTCTGAAGGCCTCTGCCAAGATGAACCTAACCTAAATGACCGAGATACCGGTCTGACTAATATTAACACACTGGCATATACAAGGGAACCAGTGGTCAATAACTTAAATCTAGATCAACAAACTGGCAAATACAAGGGAACCAGCAGTTGACTACACATAACAATAACCATTTTTTTTTTTTTAAACTTAACGGCATGAATAGATCTTTTGGATCCAAGCGCATGCTTCTTGTCAGCAGATTACACGATAGTTCCCACGGGTCCTGCATTCCACGCTTGCTTAGGCGACGGAAACAGGGAGAACACACGCATATTGCTATCCAAGTGTTAATACTTATTCCGATTGGTCTAACTGGTCCGGTCTAATAATATTTTTTTTTTTATTTTTTTTTTTATTTTTTTTATTTTTGAAAAGGTAACTCAGTCACTCTATTTCACCCTAGCAAAGGTAACAACTTGAATCGTGTGCCCCACCAAATCACTTGAAATAAAAGAAAACTAAAAATAGAAAGTGAAAAGGACTCGACGAGATATGGCGAAACTATCATGTTATTTCTAACACCTGAGCTCTGTGCTTTTATGAATAGACTCTATAGATGTTTTCATCTAGTCAGATTGGTTCCTCGGCTCCTAAAACAAAAATGTTTCCATCCACTTAGATTGGTTAGTGCTATCCTTAATAGGCGTAAATTTCTAGGCTCTGGAGTTTATTTATTGCAACTAAAAAGTTTCTCCCATACCCCCAAACTTAAATCTAACATTGTCCTCAATGTTCTAAAGATGAAACTAAAAGCATGAACAAGGAGAAACGGTTACCACTTGAAGCAAAAGAGATAAGGAAGGATATTACCGTGTCGCAAGAATATTGGGTTACCTCCCAAGAAGTGTTAAGTTTAAAGTCTTGAGCCAGACGTAGGAAAGGTTTAGTCAACTCGAACCGTATAACAGTAGCCGGAATAACTGTGGGTCTTTAAAACCAAAAAGAGCTGACAAAAGGAAACTGCAGTGAACCAACGAAATGAACAAGACTAGCATGCCCTTACCTAGTTTCCTGATAACTATCGCTAATTGTGGTTCAGGTTCAGGTTCTATGAGAGGGTCTAAATAGAATATTTTCATTGGATACGTTTCTTCATAGATGAGATCCGAATCATTAGGTCCTAGAGTCTGTATAAACTCAAATAAGAACTTAGAATCACGAAGTAATAACCTAAATAATTGAGGATCCTCTAAGTCAATTAGATATGACTTACATAGTTGACCACAGTGAGAGTAGTGGTCATTCTTAAGAAAATGTGTCGATTCTATTAACCTAAAGTACTTAGGCTTAGTCTCAGAACTTAATAAGTGACACATTTGAGATCTATACGTTCCCACAATTGGAAGAAAACTATTTGGTGGGAAAACAAAATCAATCTTGGTATTATTTCCTGGGTTAACCACATCAACCAGAGGATGGGTTTCTAACAGTTGAGACTCTTGTTGGATATCATTAGGTTCTGGAAAACGAGTACGAAGATAGTCTCGTAAGATGGGTGAGGCATTGATGTCAAGTCCCAAGTGAGGGACCTTACTAAGAGTTAAAGCACATGGAGAATGATACTCGCCCCCAAACTTAGATTTTCGGCGTCTCTAGATAGACTGGTCATAACCTCCCTAATTTCTAGGTCGGCAATTGATTTTTCTAAGTCAGGTTCATCCTCGCTAATCTCTACGAGTTCATCTAAGACTATTGTTTCTAAATCGTTTGACTCGATCTCAAGATAAACTGGTTCCTCTAAACCATCATCGGTTTCGTAAACAGGACATACTACATCGTCTGAAACGGGGGTATCTCTAGTCAAATCCTCGTCCTTTTGAATAGGTGAATAATTTTTAAAATTATTAGGATCTGAACCAGAAATAATATAATCATTATAAGGCTCAACTGGGGTAACAAATTCCTGATCACTATTCCCACATATTTCAGATTCTTCATCATCACTATCCTCATCATCATGATACAATTTTTGAAATTCAAGAATTCTCAATCTTTGTTCCAAACTACATGGTCTATGTTTATAATATTTCTCATAGATCGTTAGAGGTGATTCCTCAATAAAAGTTGGAGTATCCATATATCGCTGCCCACGCATATATTCACCAAGAGTCATTTCCGAAGACGTCTCTTGATAACGAGAATTTCTAGACATATATTCTCGCAACGTCATTGCAGGTGGCGTCTCCTCAAAAGGATTCATCACCGAAGAAATATAAACTACAGAGGGATTCTATACAATCACAAACAAGGCCGACTCGACTCCACCAAATCAAACCTAAAGATTTCTATCAAACAAAAAGCATGATGGCTCCACTTAGATTGTTTCTAGACCAGCTTCTATCTTTCGAAAGGGAATTCGTTGCAATTTGAGCAAACCCCTCTGGAATCAATCCGAGTCAAAGTAAGTTGAATTGAGGCGAGGGAAGCTCAGTGGAGCTTTGATACCCAAGGCCTCACCACTATCACAAGGCGGCGCAGTCACGCATTCAACTCACAGAAACCATCATGAACTTTGGAGTGTGCTTAAAGAGCAACCAATATTTTTCGAACGAGTTTCCTATTAAGCTCGTTACCCTATCGGTCTCGTTCTATTCCAAATTTTAAGCTTGGGTTCGCGTTAGGTTTCGTTTTCCTAAGGCGGGCAAGAAGAGAACGGTGATGAAATCCGAACCCTTATCTTGTTTAGGCCAGGCCTTGCCCTTTACTAGGAAAATAAAGACAGTACGGTTCGTCCTCAAACAATTATCACCTTAAGGCAGACAGTAACCCGCTTGCAGGAGATTCGCGGGTGTTTCGATTGGACTTACCTCCCGTACCAGACGGGCGATGAACCGTTTTCGTCGACTCGGGCCACGACTCCTATGCCGTGTGCGAACCCGAGGGGCCGAGACGATATAGTAATCGTCGTCCTTCCCTGCACACAGTTTATATAATTTTTTTTTTTTTTTGTGTCTAATAATACCCTTCCGTAGGGTTAAAAAAAAATAAAGTCCAATTGTTTAAAGTCCACAGTCCAAAATAAATAAATAAATAATTACAGTTTTCCTCACACACTCTAAAAAAATTAAAAATTAAATCCTAAAATTGTCCTTTTTTCTTCTCTTTTCGCTTTTCGCTTTAAGCTTTTTCCTCTCCAAGTCCTTAGTGCTCCACTTCGAACCTGTAAATCAAAGAAAAAAGACAAAGTAAAAAGGAACAAATAATAAAAAATAATAATAAAAATAAACCTATATACAAGTCCCCGGCAGCGGCGCCAAAATGATTAAAGATTTAATATGGGTTGTACTTGTAGTGGTAAGGGGTATCGTTCAAACTCGGACTTGTGAAGGTGAAGAATTTTTAGATTTATAAAAATTATATACACAAAAATATTAACAATGGTGCAAGAGGTACCGGGGTTTAGGATTCCACCGAATTCATTTCTTAAGGTTCAAATAATGATTCTTTTAACAATTATAGCTCACTAAATATATAAAATATATTGACTCTTATTTTGCCAAGATAAATTATCCAAATATTAGATGTAAATTTTATGCATGAGGCATCAAATCATCTAAGCTAAGCATGCCGCATCAAATCAAATGACAACTAATTTTTTCAAATCATAATTTCAATTAAAATTAGTGCAAAAGTCATGAGAAGAATTAAATATAATTACCCAAGTGTGAAATAAGGCTTCCTCCATCACCCCAGTGTTGGGGTTTAGCTCCTCATATTAATCATAATCTCAAAATATATTATTATTGCTCCAAAGTTGATTACAAATGAGTAAACAATGCAACAGAGAAATCGCAACAGCAGTTCCTGTTGCAAAGACGATGTTGGTTTGTTACAGAGAAACAAATGGTGACGGAAAATAAAGTTCTGTGGCTGAATATGCTGTTGCGAAGATGAAGAAACTGTTGCGATTCGAATGAAGAAACCGTGGCCGATTCCTTGTTCTTCAGAGCAGCAGCAGCAGCAGTTTCTCTGTCAATTTTTCTCTCAATTCCTATGGATTCTACACTCCTCCTCTCGACCCCAAACTCTCGACAGCCCTTCCCTGTGATAGTAGCAATCTATTTATACACCTAAGCCTCATTGAATCTCGCCATAACTCCTCAAAAATCTTCACAATGAAGAAAAATATTTTTGAGAATAATTTCTTATTTCTTCCTCTGTGTACGTTAATTGTCTTGGAAATCTTCATAAAATGATTGATACGCATCCTAGGAGAATATATGGCTTAACTACACAAACATGGAACATCTTTTACGTGATTTTCTTTCCAAAAATGAAACGATATTCTTTTCTCTGTTTTGATCGGGAATTGATTTTCTGGACAAATTTGATCGATCCCAACCACCAAAATATCTTCATATACTCATATCACATATACCCATTAAGTCTCAGCTCTTTAATCTCGTTAAAACACCTTCAAATGTCGAATTGAAAATCTGCCAGTAAAGGAAAGAATTTTCCCGCCAAAAAGTTTATTTGAATTTGAGAAGAAGGTGTCCTGGGTGTGCCCCTTAGTAATTAGGTTACCCCTTATCCAAAAGCGAGAGTCCGAATAACACTTGTCCTCCGGGTGCCAAAATCAACTTTTCGAGCCAAATTTTCCAAAAATGTTTATTTCCTAAAAATACATAAAAACACAATATTAGTACAAAAATAGAGTTCCAACAATACTGACATTGAGGACAAATTAGACACAAAAATGTGTCTATCAACTCGCGCATGCCGGTGGCACGGTGGTGCAAGTGGCACCTGGCGTAGCCATGGCCATTAGATCTAGGCATCTGGTCGCCTGAAACTTGCCACAAGTCTGTCAGTTCGGTGGCGAACTTGAATGGATGAGATTGCATCTCATGAGGAAGGATGGGCATTGATTATGGCTATATCTTGTTATGTAGAAAAGTGGCGCCATTGAAATAGCGGCGCCTGGCGTAGCCGTGGCATAGAAACATGTTAGTGGCGTAGCTGTGGCATAGCGGCAAGTTAGTGGCGTAGCCGTGGCATAACGGCATGCCAATGGCGTAACCGTGGCATAGCGGCATGCTAGAAGTCGTGGCATAGCGGCATGTTAGTGGCGTAGCCGTGGCATAACGACATGCTAGTAGCCGTGGCATAGCGGCATTGCCAGCGGCGTTGTGGCGTGGCCACACCTGTGGCATTGTAGCATGGCCAAAGCTAAAATTTGGCTCCGTGGCCAAAGTTAGGGCTTGGAGGCATGGCCAAGGCTAGGGTTTGGCACCGTGGCCAAAGGTTAGGGTTTGGCGGCATGGATGGCATACTTAGCACATGCCAATGGCACGAAGTAGCGTCTGGCGTAACCATGGACGCTAGACTTTGGCACCTCGTTGTTGGACCCACATGTTGCGTGGCAACATTGTCCCTGTTGCCACATCAATCCCAACGCTCTGGGAAACGTTATTTGGCTTTGGTTGGCGTAGCAACTTTGCCCAAATTAGGGTTTGGCATATCGAAACCCTAA
Source organism: Papaver somniferum (assembly GCF_003573695.1). Classification (NCBI taxonomy): domain Eukaryota; kingdom Viridiplantae; phylum Streptophyta; class Magnoliopsida; order Ranunculales; family Papaveraceae; genus Papaver; species Papaver somniferum. Next base: position 77,897,654 of record NC_039363.1, read on the forward strand.
TGTATGCGTGTGGCATGCGGCCGCGGCATGGCGGTACTTTTGTGAAAATGGCGCCATATATATTCCAAAGGAGTTATGGCAAGTCCAGAGTGTGGAAACGGCCACAAGAATAGGGATTGCCGTGGGTGGCTAGGATATGGAGCCAACCTTAGGGTTTCATGGGTCCCACACGGCTCGTGGCATGTTGTAGGGTCGAAGTGGCATGTTTGTCATGTTACTGCGGCAGAGTGGCATGTTGGCACTCCGATCAATATGTTGTTGTGGCAGGGCGCGTTTGGCTTTCCAGTTAGTATGGTGGGGCGGCAGGGTGCGTTTGGCCTTTAACGTATGGTGGCAAGTTTAGAGCGACTTGATTGGCCAAGAAAAGGGGTCGGCCAAACATAAGGCGCGACCGCACCTCTAGTGCTTGTGGCGCATTTAAAGTGACCCGATTGGTTTGTAGGTAGGAGAGGGTTCGGCCAAGCATGGGCGCGGCTACACTTCTGGTGTGAGTTTGGCGGCTTTAGAGCAACCTGATTGGTCGATGGGAGATGGGGCCGACAAGTATGGGCCCATCCATAACTTATGTGCGTGTGGCGAGTTTAAAGTGACCTGATTGGTCGAGGGAAATAGGGCCGATTTTAGGATGGGGTGTGGCCAATGGCAAGTGGCGCCAAGGCATGGCCACGCTTCCCTTTGCTGTTGCGGCTCCCTATTTTATGGGCAAGGTTTTGCACCTACTAATCCATGACAGATTAATTACCTAGTTTTCCTAGGCTTACTTTCGACAAGCAAGGTCTGGTATATTGTGCAAGGCGCAAAATTAATTGATTGAATCCTATGTGTTGACGCAGAGTTCTTTAAGTTCATTGCCATAGAGCAGCATGCTTTCTGATCAAATACTTTATGCAAAGACCTTATCCTTGATATTTGGAAATTCGTGCTACTCTGCTACGAGTGAACATAGATTGTCATGCCATATCAACATTAAGGGTTCAGGCGGGGAACATAGCATAGAAAGCATTCAAAGAAACTTATATTAAGCGAATATAGGCAAGGCGCCGAAATTTACAAAACGTCTAGGATGGTTACTACATCCGCCAGTCTGGATAAATTTCATGCAAGTATATTGAACGGCTCAATAAATATGCCAGTGGAGAGGTTAACACTCATGGCTCCGTTTCCTTACAGAGTGACGTCGCATCAGATGTAAGGTTTTACGATTTTAACCCTAAGCTAAAAACTACCATCAACATTTAGTCCCCTGCTTTCCACGTAACAGTGGCATTGTTATGGGGTAAGCATGAGATGGTGACAGACAAGAGTAAAATCGAAAGGGAAAGACGTGGAGAGATTTCCACGGAAATTCGACTAATCTTTGGTGGAAGGCATGAAGAATCCGTGATCCTTGTATTGGCGATTTTGCATAAATCTGGCTTGGCCATGGGGTATTGGTATCAGCGCTGCAGTTTTGGCTAATGATCGGCAGAGGTGACATTGCAACTTGGTCCGCAGAACTGGCGCTGGTTGGTTAGGAAAGGTAAATGGCGTTGTTGGCTTTGAATGATGGATGAATGATGGACGGCGCTGCTTTCTTGGCTACATCCATGGAATGGTGCTGCTGGATGGATCCGCGGAGCAGCGCTGTTGGCTAGGTATGTGGAGCGGTGTTGTTGTCTAGGTCGGTGGATGGCACTTGGCTGGCTAGATCTCGGAGAAGCAGAGATGGCACGGCTGGCTCCTGATTCGTGGAACGGTGGATGGCGCTGCTTCGAACGACCAAGATGGCGCTTCCTTGGCTGGTGGAGATGGCGCTGCTTTGAACGACTAAGATGACGCTAGCTAGGTCATGGAATGGTAGAAACTGGCTTCAGTCCATGGAATGGTGGAAACTGGCTTCAACCGATGGAATGGTGAAACTGGCTTCAGTCCGCGGAATGTTGAAACTGACTTCAGTCCGTGGAATGGCAAAAATATGGCGCTGGAACTTTGGCTATCAAACGGTGATGATAGCGCTAGAACTTTGGCTTCAAATGGTGATGGTGGAGCTGATGGCTTCAATCCGTGGAAAGGTGGAAATGGCACTTGTAAGGCTTGCTGGATGGATCACGGAATGCTGGAGTGTTGGCGCTAACTTAACCATAGAGTGCTGGAGCCATGGAGAGTTGGCTTGACCACGGAGTGCTGGAGCCATGGAGAGTTGGATTGACCACGGAGTGCTGGAGCCACGGAGAGTTGGCTTGACCACAAAGTGTTGGAGCCATGGAGCGCTTGTAGGTTGAGCGACTGGTGTTCCTCGTACTGGCGCACTGCCGGTTCAGTCATGGAGCGGAGATATTGGCACACTACTTGTTCGGCTATGAAATTTGATTGTGGTGCGCCTAGTCATCTATTCCCGTTCATAGAGAAATAAGGAATACTTATTCTGTTCAAACTCTAGAAACGGTGTTTGTATGAAAAGGGGTATCGACCCTCTTCTGTTTTTGTTGTTCGTCCGGCTCCGTGCTTTCATCTGCAGCATTTGTCTCCTCTTCGTCATTTATTAGCGGTGTTAGAGCGAGCATTAATATCAACAAAGCAATCTCCAATAGTTATAATCAACGGCAAGTCAATCCAGGAGAACTCAAGGTAGGTGCTCTCGCATGTATCCACCCAACAGTACCATCGATCTTCTCCAGAATGTGTGTAGTAAGGCTCTCCATTGCGATCTTGGGATAGATGGATGAAGTATATGCTCGGCAATGATCATGTCAGGGCTACTCTTGGAGATTGTGGTTTCGTTGTTGGTCCACTCTTGATTTTAGGTTATTTGGTGCCTGGACTTTCTGATTGCGATGATGATATGCTGTGGATGCTTGCATGGTCGAAATATTCTGGAACCATTGGGTGAAGTAGACGAGCTGAGAGTGTTCTGTTGCTTATGTGCTGTTATCAAGTCTTTAAGGACTTCAATCCAAGCGACATCCTTTGAACCATCTTCTGAATCTTGGACTAGTGTATGGAACGGTATGCGGTGAGCAGTCCCCAGTTATACTTCTGTTAGATCCGATGGCGTGGCTGGATATGTGAATGTATCTTTGTGGCGTACTTTTGGGGTCTTTGATGCGCGTGAGCGGTTTCATGTTGAGAAATTCTTGCGTCTCGTAAAACTTCGACAGTAATGATGTTGAAATCGGAAATAACTTGGTTGAGGGCAGTGAAGGCATCCCATTCTGGTAGTCCCCATGTGTAATTATCCCGAACCTATTTTCTCGTGGAAGATGTGCTTCTGTTGCATTCACTGGTAAGGTGGTGACTGTGTTTAGGATTTTAAACATGAAGGAGGCTTCAGTCCCCAAGTGTATCCTACTTTAATTGCATCGTCTTGAATCCACACCTATGGGATTTGATCTTATCATACTCTCCTGGATGTGATGCTGGGATGCTTGGAATATCACATGGACAAAACATTCTGGATAACGAAGAGGTAGAAGTGAGTGAGTTATGTCATTAATCGTGGATCCCTCTGTCTCTTCATGAAAAATGTTTCAGACGCGTCTCTTGAGTTATCCCATGAATACTTGATTGTAGTCGGGGATGGACAGTGATGAGCGGTCCCCAGTCGCACTTCTCTTTGGTTACTGAAGTTGTTTTCTCTCAATAGGCTTGGGATCCGCCGCCGCCTCGTAAAGTGTTGTAGGCGTCTTCTAGATAGAGAGGTGATGATATTCTTACGCTACACCTTTGAAGGGTGGATGAACTTGTCGTGGCTATGATTTTTGGCCATGTCTTCTGAGCTTTGACAGTGAAGGGATCCTGTGTAGAGCCTCAGTCCCCAAGTGTGGTTTACATGTTTCTATATTGTATGGTCGGTGAGTTGATGATGATAAAGACATCATCTTTTATCCGTACTGGTAACTCTATTAATTCTTCCACGTGAAACTAAAACAAGGAGAAGTATGGATTACCTTTATAGTGGTTGTTGCTATGGTAAAGCTCTGACAAACGAGCAACAACAGTTTTTGGCAGCAGATGTGATCGGAAGAGACTACATCGTCGTAGGAACCAAAATAGGTTGGCTGAAATTGCATGGGCGTCCATGGAAGCAAAGGGATTGGCTAGATGCGTAAGCGAGTAGACTGCCCACGGCCACGAGGTTTTGTGGGATGGATCAAAAAGTGGCCACAACTACGAACCTTGGCTGGCTGTGATCATGATCCTTGACAGGGAGGAGTGTCGACTTCTAGAGAAAACGTTGAAGAGGCTCCTGGAGTGAAACTTTGAAGTGAAGCGGCTTCTGGAGGTGAGACGTTGAATCGGCTCCTGAAACGAAACGTTAAAGCGGAGCGGCTTCTGGGGAGAATGTTGAAGCGGAGAAGCTTCTAGAGCAAAAAGTTGAAGCGGCTCATGGAGCAAAGTTCGAAGCGCCAACGCAACACGGTTGAGAGCTTGAAAATATATCTCGGCGCCGCACCTTGGAGAAATAAAAATCTCAGACACATGCTCCATTATAGATTACATGGTTTTGTGAACAGAGTCTCCATAAAGCATTAATGCACAACTCCACCAATTGATGTTCGGTCACATTTGGTTTATGACAATCTAACGCCCGAATTCTGAATCCCTTGACTAATCATTCGGATGTTCATTGTTTCTCTCCTTTTGAGTTGTGTCCATGTCTGTCTGAGCCTTAGCAAAAACTTCTTGTATTTCCATCAAATCAGCAATGGTAATAAGGGATCGGCTTCCTCTGGCTCCCCCAGTCTTTCGTCCTGATGGTGGAGTATCAGCGGCTCTGGTGATTGTTGGAGGTGTCACACTTGAAGAAACATTGGTGGTGGCGGCAGCGGCTCTGGCTCTGGTGACTGGAGGTGTAACGCCTGAAGGAACGTTTTCCGCGCTGCTAGTGTTGACAAGTGGCGTATTAATGCCACTAGAAGAAACGTTAATACCAAGAGTAATCTCAGCGCTAGTGTTTTCAGGGTTTGTTGTTGATCCGGACCTGAGTTCTACCATCTTGAGATCGGGATTAAAAAAATAAAATTGAAATTGGAAATTGATATTGCAACCGAGAAATTAATCTCCCACTGTAGTCGCAAATTGTTTGTGGGTGAAAACCGTTTCTATTGATTTTGGTAATTTCGGGTGTGTGGATGAGAAACGAGTCTAAACCCTAAACAATGCAATGCGCGGGAGTAATTTTGATTCGAGAGATCAATCTGTACAATCCTGGACTAAACCAAGAAATGGCCCTTCCAGGATTGCTTCGGTCACAAAGTGAAGGAGAAGGGTTGGTCTTAGGGAGGGAAGCGAATAAAATGTTGGGGAGGGAAGCGAAGAAAATGTTGAGACCAGAATCGTTGATTCTGAAGGTGTGGTTGTTTATGACTTGTATCAGAAAGTAGAACTGGCTAGCAGAAAGGAAATCTACCAGGTGATTTCTAGATACTGTATTGCTGCCGACCAAAAACTTTTCCTTTGGTGAAAATAGGTGAAGCCTATTTATACAAGTCATATTGAAACGTACCTTGGTCTCGTAGGAAGTAGAAACGATTGAGTGGTGGAAGAATAGGGTAACGTGTAACCGTCAGACATTATGCTTCCATGATGAAGGAAGGGAATTCATGTAACTGTCATACATTATGCCTCCATGATGAAGGAAGTGAATTCGTTACACCGTTACTTTTCACCGCCACTAATTGTCCTGTTTCATGACACTTTCTTGTAATGGGCGCTTTGCACGCCGCACGCTGTAAACCGCCAGACCAATACCCTGATGAGCATCCCCCATATTGTGACATGTTTGATGTCTCGAGTGTTTTTGTGGAAAACATGTAGCACATTGCTACGTGTGGCAAGTCAAAGTCAAGGGACTTACTGCAGGAAAATAACATGTGATGCTATTAGGCTCGTTTTTGGCTGGTCGCCTAAAACTTGCCACAGGCCTGTCAATTCGGTAGCGAACTCAAACGGTCGAGATTACATCCTGTGAGGAAGGATGGCCGTTGATTATGGCTACCTTCCGTTGTAGCGCAGTGATGATTTGATATACACCAGTGGAAATGTGGCACGGCTGGCATGGCTCGCGCATGCCAGTGGCATGGTGGTGCAAGTGGCGCCTGTCGTAACCATGGCCATTAGATCTAGGCAGCTGATCGCTTGAAACTTCCAGAAGTCTATCAGTTCGGTGGTGAACTTAAATGGATGAGATTGCATTTCATGAGGAAGGATGGCCATTGATTATGGCCATATTTTGTTGTATAGAAAAGTGGCGCCATTGGCATAGCGGCATTCCAGTGGCGTAGCCATGGCATAGCGTCATGTTAGTGGCATAGTCGTGGCATAGCGGCATGCTAGTTGCCGTGGCATAGCGGCATATGCCAGTAGCGTTGTGGCCTGGCCACGCCTGCGGCGTTGTAGCATGGCCAAAGCCAAGATTTGGATCTGTGGCCAAAGTTAGGGATTGGCGGCATGTGCCAAGGCTAGGGTTTGGCGCTGTTGCCAAAGGTTAGGGTTTGGCAGCATGGCTGGCATAGTTAGCACATGACAGTGGCACGAAGTAGCGTCTGGCGTAGCCATGGCCGCTAGACTTTGGCACCTCGGTGTTGGACCCACATGTGGCGTGGCAATATTTCCCATGTTTTCACATCAATCCAACGCTCTGGGAAACGTTATTTGGCTTTGCTTGGCATAGCAACTTTGCCCAAATTAGGGTTTGGCATGTCGAAACCCTAACTAGTGCGAGTGGCATGCGGCCGCGGTATGGCGGTACTTTTGTGCAAATGGCGCCATAACTATGCCATAGGAGTTATGGCAAGGCCATAGTGTGGAAATGGCCACAAAAGTATGGATTGCCGTGGGTGGATATGATATGGCGCCAACCCTAGGGCTTCCTGGGTCCAACACGACTCGTGGCATGTTGTGGGGTCGAAGTGGCGTGTTTGTCATGTTACTGCGGCAGAGTGGCATGTTGGCATGCTGATTAATATGTTGTTGTGGCAGGGCGTGTCTGGCTTGCCATTTATTATGGTGGCGCGACAGGGTGCATTTGGCCTTTAACTTATGGAGGCAAGTTTCGAGCGACTTGATTGGCCAAGAAAAGGGGTCGGCCAAACATAAGGCGCGGCCGCACCTCTAGTGCTTGTGGCGCATTTAAAATGACCCGATTGGTTGGTAGGAAGGAGAGGGGACGGCCAAGCATGGGCGCGGATACACTTCTGGTGTGAGTGTGGCGGCTTTAGAGAAACATGATTGGTCGATGGGAGATGAGGCCGACAATTATGGGCCCAACCGCAACTTATGTGCATGTAGAGAGTTTAAAGCGACCTGATTGGTCGAGGGAAATATGGCCGGTTTTAGGATGGGGTGTGGCCAATGGAAAGTGGCGCCAAGGCATGGCCACGCCTCCCTTTGCTGCTGCGGCTCCCTGTTTTCTGCGCAAGGTTTTGCACCTACTAATCCATGGCGGATTAATTACCAAGTTTTCCTAGGGCTTACTTTCGACAAGCAAGGTCTGGTATATTGCGCAAGACACAAAAGTAATTGATTGAATCCTATGTGTTGACACAGAGTTCTTTAAGTTCATTTCCAGAGAGCATCATGCTTTCTGATCGAATACTTTATGCAAAGACCTTATCCTTGATATTTGGAAATTGATATTACTCTGCTGCGAGTGAACACAAATTTTCATGACATATCAACATTAAGGGTTCAGGCGGGGAACATAGCATAGAAATCATTTAAAGAAACTTATATTAAGCGAATATAGGCAAGGCGCCGAAATTTACAGAACGTCTAGGATGGTTTCTACATTCGCCAGTCTGGATAAATTTCATGTAAGTATATTGAACGGCTCAATAAATATTCCAGTGGAGAGGTTAACACTCATGGCTCCGTTTCCTTACATAGTGACATCACATCAGATGTAAGGTTTTACGATTTTAACCCTAAGCTAAAAACCACCATCAACATTTAGTCCCCTGCTTACCACGTAACAGTGGCGTTGTTATGGGGTAAGCATGAGATGGTGACAGACAAGAGTAAAATCGAAAGGGCAAGACGTGAAGAGATTGCCAGGGAAATTCGACTAACCTTTGGTAGAAAGCATGAGGAATCCGTGATCATTGTATTGGCGGTTTTGCATAAATTCAGCTTGGCCATGGGGTATTGGCATCAGCGCTGCAGTCTTGGATATTGATAGGCAGAGGTGACATTGCAACTTGGTCCGCGGAATGGGCGATGGTTGGTTAGGAAAGGTAAATGGCGTTGCTGGCTTTGAATGATGGATGAATGATGGACGTTGCTGCTTTCTTGGCTACATCCATGGAATTGTGCTGCTGGCTGGATCCGCGGAGCAGCGTTGTTGGCTAGGTATGTGGAGCGCTGCTGTTGTCTAGGTCGATGTATGACACTTGGCTGGCTAGATCACGGAGAAGCAGAGATGGCACGGCTGGCTCCTGATTCGTGGAACGGTGGATGACGCTGCTTTGAACGACCAAGATGGCGCTTCCTTGGCTGGTGGAGATGGCGCTGCTTTGAACGGATAAGATGACGCTAGATAGGTCATGGAATGGTGGAAATTGGCTTCAGTCCATGGAATGGTGGAAACTGGCTTCAGTCCGCGGAATGGTGAAACTGGCTTCAGTCCGTGGAATGGTGAAAATATGGCGCTGGAACTTTGGCTATCAAACGGTGATGATAGCGCTGGAACTTTGTCTTCAAATGGTGATGGAGGCGCTGATGGCTTCAGTCTGTGGAACGGTGGAAATGGCACTTGGAAGGTTTACTGGCTAGATCAGAGAATGCTGGAGTGTTGGCGCTAACTTAACCATAGAGTACTGGAGTCATGGAGAGTTGGCTTGACCACGGAGTGCTGGATCCATGGAGAGTTGGCTTGACCACGGAGTGTTGGATCCATGGAGCGTTTGTAGGTTGGGCGACTGGTGTTCCTCGTACTGGCGCGCTGCCGGTTCAGTCATGGAGCGGAGATATTGGCACACTACTTGTTCGGCTATGAAGCATGAGTGTGATGCGCCTAGTCATCTATTCCCGATCGTAGAGCAATAAGGATTCCTTATTCTGTTCAAACTCTAGAAACGGTGTTTGAATGAAAAGGGGTATCGACCCTCTTCTGTTTTTGTTATTCGTCCGACTCCGTGCTTTCATCTGCAACATCTGGCTCCTCTTCGTCATTTATTAGCGGTGTTAGAGCGAGCATTAATGTCAACAAAGCAACCTCCAATAGTTATAATCAACGGCAAGTCAATCCAGGAGAACTCAGGGTAGGTGCTCTCGCATGTATCCACCCAACAGTACCATCGATCTTCTCCAGAATGTGTGTAGTAAGGCTCTCCATTGCGATCTTGGGATAGATGGATGAAATATATGCTCGACAATGATCATGTCAGGGCTACTCTTGGAGATTGTGGTTTCGTTGTTGGTCCACTCTTGATTTTAGGTTATTTGGTGCCTGGACTTTCTGATTGCGATGATGATATGCTGTGGATGCTTGCATGGTCGAAATATTCTGGAACCATTGGGTGAAGTAGACGAGCTGAGAGTGTTCTGTTGCTTATGTGCTGTTATCAAGTCTTTAAGGACTTCAATCCAAGCGACATCCTTTGAACCTTCTTCTGAATCTTGGACTAGTGTATGGAACGGTATGCGGTGAGCAGTCCCCAGTTATACTTCTGTTAGATCCGATGGCGTGGCTGGATATGTGAATGTATCTTTGTGGCGTACTTTTGGGGTCTTTGATGCGCGTGAGCGGTTTCATGTTGAGAAATTCTTGCGTCTCGTAAAACTTCGACAGTAATGATGTTGAAATCGGAAATAACTTGGTTGAGGGCAGTGAAGGCATCCCATTCTGGTAGTCCCCATGTGTAATTATCCCGAACCTATTTTCTCGTGGAAGATGTGCTTCTGCTGCATTCACTGGTAAGGTGGTGACTGCGTTTAAGATTCTAAACATGAAGGAGTCTTCAGTCCCCAAGTGTAGCCTACTTTAATTGCATCGTCTTGAATCCACACCTATGAGATTTGATTCAAGCTTATCATACTCTCCTGGATGTGATGTTGGGATGCTTGGAATATCACATGGACAAAACATTCTGGATAACGAAGAGGTATAAGTGAGGGGGTTATGTCATTAATCGTGGATCCCTCTGTCTCTTTAAGAAAAATGTTTCAGCCGCGTCTCTTGAGTTATCCCATGAATGCTTGATTGTAGTCGGGGATGGAACGTGATGAGCAGTCCCCAGTCGCACTTCTCTTTGGTTACTGAAGTTGTTTTCTCTGAGTAGGCTTGGGATCCGCCGCCGCCTCGTAAAGTGTTTCAGGCGCCTTCTAGATAGAGAGATAATGATATTCTTACGCTACACCTTTGAAGAGCGGATGACCTTGTCGTGGCTATGATTTTTGGTTGGCCGTGTCTTCTGAGCTTTGACAGTGAAGGGATCCCGTATAGAGCCTCCATCCCCAAGTGTGGTTTACATGTTTCTATCTTGTATGGTCGGTGAGTTGATGATGATAAATACATCATCTTGTATCCGTACTGGTGACTCTATTACTTCTTCCACGTGAAACTAAAACATGGAGAAGTATGGATTACCTTTGTAGTGGTTGTTGCTATGGTAAAGCTCTGACAAACGAGCAACAACAGTTCTTGGCAGCAGATGTGATCGGAAGAGACTACATCGTCGTGGGAACCAAAATAGGTTGGCTGAAATTGCATGGGAGTCCATGGAAGCAAATGGATTGGATGGATGCGTAAGCGAATAAACTGCCCACGGCCACGAGGTTTGGCGGGATGGATAAAAAATGGCCACAACTACGGACCTTGGCTGGTTGTGATCACGATCCTAGACAGAGAGGAGTGTCGACTTCTGGAGAAAACGTTGAAGCGGCTCCTTGAGTGAAACGTTGAAGCGGAGCGGCTTCTGGAGGTGAGACGCTGAAGCGGCTCCTGGAACAAAATATTGAAGCGGAGCGGCTTCTGGGGAGAATGTTGAAGCACAGCGGCTTCTGGAGCGAAAAGTTGAAGCGGCTCCTGGAGCAAAGTTCGAAGCGCCAACGCAGCCGAGAGCTTGAAAATATATCTCGGCGCTGCACCTTGGGGAAATAAAAATCTCACACACATGCTCCATCATAGATTACATGGTTTTGTGAACAGAGTTTCCATAAAGCATTAATGCACAACTCCACCAATTGATGTTCGGTCACATTTGGTTTATGACAATCTAACGCCCGAATTATGAATCCCTTGACTAATTATTTGGATATTCATTGTTTCTCTCCTTTTGAGTTGTGGACATGTCTGTCTGAGGCTTAGCAAAAACTTCTTGTATTTCCATCAAATCAGCAATGGTAATAAGGGATCGGCTTCCTCTGGCTCCCCCAGTCTCTCGTCCTGATGGTGGAGTATCAGCGGCTCTAGTGACTGTTGGAGGTGTCACACTTGAAGAAATGTTGGGGGTAGCGGCAGCGGCTCTGGCTCTGGTGACTGGAGGTGTAACGCCTGAAGGAACGTTTTCCGGCCGCTAGTATTGACAGGTGGCGTATTAATTCCACTGGAAGAAACGTTAATACCAAGAGTTATCTCAGCGCTAGTGTTTTCAGGGTTTGTTGCTGATCTCCCACTGTGGTCGCCAATTATTTGTGGGTGAAAACCGTTTATGTTGATTTTGGTAATTTCGGGTGTGTGGATGAGAAACGAGTCTAAACCCTAAACAATGCACTGCACGGGAGTACTTTTGATTCGAGAGATCAATCTGTACAATCCTGACCTAAACCAAGAAATGGCCGTTCCAGGCTTGCTTCGGTCACAAAGTGAAGGACAAGGGTTGGTCTTAGGGAGGGAAGCGAAGAAAATGTTGAGACCAGAATCGTTGCTTCTGAAGGTGTGGTTGTTTATGACTTGTATCTGAAAGTAGAATTGGCTAGCAGAAAGGAAATCTACCAAGTGATTTCAAGATACTGTATTGTTGCCAACAAAAAACTTGTCCTTTGGTGAAAATAGGTGAAGCCTATTTATACAAGTCGTATTGAAACGTACCTTGGTCTCGTAGGAAGTAGAAACGATTGAGTGGTGGAAGAATAGGGTAACGTGTAATCGTCATACATTATGCTTCCATGATGAAGGAAGTGAATTCTTGTAACTGTCATACATTATGCCTCCATGATGAATGAAGTGAATTCGTTACAACGTCACTTTTTACCGCCACTAATTGTCCTGCTTCATGATACTTTCTTGTAATGGGCGCATTGCACACCGCACGCTGTAAACCGCCAAACCAATACCCTGATGAGCATCCCCCAGTCTGTGACATGTTTGATGTCTCGATTGTTTTAGTGGAAAACATGTAGCACCTTGATACGTGTGGAAAGTCAAAGTCAAGGGACTTACCGCAGGAAAATAGCATGTGATGCTATTAGGCTCTTTTTTGGCTGGTCGCCTAAAACTTGCCACGGGCCTGTCAGTTCGGTAGCGAACTCGGGCGGTCAAGATTACATCATGTGAGGAAGGGTAGCCGTTGATTATGGCTACCTTCTGTTGGTGCCTGATAATGGCACAGTGATGATTTGATGTACGCCAGTGGAAATATGGCACGACTCGCGCATGCCGGTGGACCGTGCAAGTGGCGCCTGGCGTAGCCATGGCCATTAGATCTAGGCAGATGGTCGCCTGAAACTTGCCACAAGTCTGTCAGTTCGGTGGGGAACTTGAATGGCTGAGATTGCATCTCATGAGGAAGGATGGCCATTGATTATGGCTATATCTTGTTGTATTGTAAAGTGGCGCCATTGGCATATCGACGCCTGGCGTAGCCGTGGCATAGCGACATGTTAGTGGTGTAGCCGTGACATAGCGGCATGCTAGTAGCCGTGGCATAGCAGCATGTTAGTGGCGTAGCCGTGGCATAACGGCATGCTAGTAGTCGTGGCATAGCGGCATGCCAGTGGCGTTGTAGCATGTCCAAAGGTAAAATTTGGCTTCGTGGCCAAAGTTAGGGCTTGGCGGCATGGCCAAGGCTAGGGTTTGGCCCCGTGGACAAAGGTTAGGGTTTGGCGGCATGGCTGGCATAGTTAGCACATGCCAGTGGCACGAAGTAACGTCTGGCGTATCCATGGCCGCTAGACTTTGGCACCTCGGTGTTGGACCCACATGTGGCGTGGAAACATTGGCCATGTTGCCACATCAATCTCAACGCTCTGGGAAACGTTATTTAGCTTTGGTTAGCGTAGCAACTTTGCCTAAATTAGGGTTTGGCATGTCGAAATCCTAATTGGTGCGTGTGGCATGCGGCCGCGACATGGCGATACTTTTGTGCAAATGGCGCTATAGATATGCCAAAGGAGTTATGGCAAGTCCATAGTGTGGAAACGGCCACAAGAGTAGGTATTGTCGTGGGTGGCTATGATATGGCGCCAACCCTAGGGCTTCATGGGTCCCACACGGCTCGTGGCATGTTGTGGGGTCGAAGTGGCATGTTTGGCATGTTACTGCGACAAAGTGGCATGTTGGCATGCCGATCAATATGTTGTTGTGGCACGGCGCGTTTGGATTGACAGTTAGTATGGTGGCGCGGCAGGGCGCGTTTGGTTTTTAACGTATGGTGGCAATTTTAGAGCGACTTGATTGGCTAAGAAAAGGGGCCGACCAAACATAAGGCAAGGCCACACCTCTAGTGCTTGTGGCGCATTTAAAGTGGCCCGATTGGTTGGTAGGAAGGAGAGGGGCCGACCAAGCATGGGCGCGGCCACACTTCTGGTGTGAGTGTGGCAGCTTTAGAGCAACCTGATTGGTCGACGGGAGATGGGGCCGACAAGTATGGGCCCAGATACAACTTATGTGTGTGTGGCGAGTTTAAAGCGACCTGATTGGTCGAGGGAAATAAGGACGGTTTTAGGATGGGGCGTGGCCAATGGCAAGTGGCGCCAAGGCATGTCCACGATTCCCTTTGCTGCTGCGGCTCCCTGTTTTCTGGACAAGGTTTTGCACCTACTAATCCATGGCGGATTAATTACCTAGTTTTCCTAGGATTACTTTCGACAAGCAAGGTCTGGTATATTGCGCAAGGCGCAAAAGTAATTGATTGAATCCTATGTTTTGACACAGAGTTCTTTAACTTTATTGCTAGAGAGCATCATGCTTTCTGATCGAATTCTTTATGTAAAGACCTTATCCTTGATATTTGGAAATTCGTGCTACTCTGCTGCGAGTGAACGCAAATCAACATTAAGGGTTCAGGCGGGGAACATAGTATAGAAAGCATTCAAATAAACTTATATTAAGCGAATATAGGCAAGGCGCCGAAATTTACAGAACGCCTGGGATGGTTGCTACATCCGCCAGTCTGGATAAATTTCATGTAAGTATATTGACGGCTCAATAAATATGCCAGTGGAGAGGTTAACACTCACGGGTCCGTTTCCTTACATAGTGATGTCACATCAGATGTAAGGTTTTACGATTTTAACCATAAGCTAAAAACCACCATCAACAACATGATACATTGGAAGAACACACACATGACAAGTGATAATGGCAATGGCAACACCTCTAGGCATCACAACGGCAACAAAGACGGAAACATGGGGACTCCTATTAGCAATAAGAATGGCAACACGGTACCAATGGCCTATGGTGTTGTTCGAAGCAGATTCACAGGCATTAATGCAAATGATCACAAAAAAAGACAACACCATGCCATGGTACCTTGCAGGACTTATAATGGAAATAAAGCAATTAATGGACAACATTCCTCATGTAAAACTAACACATGCATACAGAGAAGCCAACCAAGCGGCAGACAAGCTGGCGAATGAAGCGGTTGACCACCAACAACTAAACCCAACTATATCGACAACAAGAATTTGGGACAACTCATGTCCTTCGTTTATTTAAAATATTGTAACAGATGATAGAAATGGGGTATCATATATCCGCACTATTTGAACTTAATCTTTTAATAAAACTACTTACCTTCAAAAATAAAAAAGTCTTGGAACTGAGCCAACCATCAAGTAATTGGATGGTTGGTATGATCCCTCCCGTTGCGGAGGTAGAGATTCGAAGCCCTTAATTGCCAAAAATAACTCCTTATAGGGAGTTAACGATGTAGCCCAAAACCGCTGTTCCAAAGAAAAAACAAAAAAAAAAACAACTGGAACTGGCCCTTGTTTTATTTTATGTCAGGCCTTTTGTTAAACAAAACTAGTCACAAAACACCAAGGTGACCAAACTTGTGGAACAAAAAATCTAGCCATATTATCTTTAATAAATAAAAATCATTTGATTAAAAAGTGACACAAAAACCCCATATCAAATAGTAATGAGTAAATTTAGTTTTTATTATTTTTAAAAAAGCCAAACATACCCTTTTATCTTTCTTGTTCTTCTTCTTCTTCTTCTTCTTCTTCTTCTTCTCTCTTTTCTTTTTTCTTTTTTCTTTCTTCTTTTCTTCCGCCACCTTCTCTCCACCACCATCACCACCAGCAGCAGAAAATTGCTCTGCGAAAACTAGCAGCAACACCTCCGCTACCACCATCAGTTGTACCTTTGTCTCCTCTGTCTCCTCCACGAACAACTCCGTCTATTTTTCTTCTATTTTTATGTTCAGGTCTATCATCTCCTCTTTGTTCCGCACCACCACCAAATCGACGACCATTTCCTGGTCCTCCGTCAACACCTTCTCCTACATACCCTCAAACCAAGACCGTTTAAAGATACAAAAGAAATTCAAAATCACTACTCGTCCCTCACTTACCCGTCCGTGCCGAAAATTCCTCTCAGATTCAATAAATTTTTACCCTATTTTGTTATCTTTACAACCAAACACGTACAATCGAAGGTTGCAATTTCTTCTCCTCGTTCTATGAATCATCGATTTGGTCTTATAGGAACTTTTTAACCTAGCCCAGTGGTATGTATTTCAATTCCTTTTTATTTAGTACTGCATGTCTGGTTTGAGTTTTTATTTCTCTGAAATTGGCTTAATCTGGTGAAAATATGATGAATTTGGTGGTTATATGATGTGGGTTTGATTGACTGTAATTCTTAATCATATTTTTAAAATGGGTTTTCAGTATGATGTTTATGATGGTAATTCTTCGATTAGATGAGTTGAATATTGATGCACTATGATTAGAATGTGTTGTGCATTTTCATTGTCTTCTAAGGAGCTCATTTCATTTGTTGATTTACTTGCGTGTTTGCTTGTCTTGGTGTTGGCATTTTTCTGGGTGATTTCGAAAATTTTGTTTTGAAAGTGATGATGTTGATTGGGTTTCTATAATCTGCCATTTTCTGGATGTGTGTGCTCAAAATGGGGCTTGTGTTTTTAAAATTTCAAATTGAGGTGTTCACTTATATTTTTGCAATGACCAGCTGAAGCTGTTTGCAGAGAAGGAAACTGGTGTCAGATTCGGGTTTGAGTGAAAACTGATAGACACGACCTCCTTTCTTTCTACCTATACTAATTTGCTAAATTGCAGTTTGGCTTTCATTTTTATAAGTCGTGGAGGACCATCCAGATTTTGTATGGGTGTTAAATTGCAATCTGCTCTGGATGCTCTTTACTTAGCTTCATATGCAGGTAATCATGACATTTCAATGACGTCTTTCTATCAATGGACATGTATAATATCTCTTGTATTTTTTCTTGCAGTTGGACAAACATTTTCACAAGTTCAATTATGGTTTCATCGTATTTATCATGAAACCAAAATTGGTTTCATTGTATTTTTGTCGATCTCGAAAAGAAGAAAACTTTCAGTTCTTGAGGCTAAAAAGGGATTTGTTCCTAACAATAATATCTTGATTGTGTAGGCACAACATGGTTGCTTAAGGTCTAGTACGTTAAGAATTTTTTGGTTAAATCGAGATGCCAAGGACGAGGATAAAAGCGATATAGCTTTTTTGGAGGTATAGACCCAAAGCACTATATTGAAAAGGGATACTGGCAGGTGAGTGAATGAAATCATTCTCATTTGAATAATCATAAGATAGTTACTTATTCTTAAAACTGATTACACTTTTTTATTTGTCAAATGTTAAATAATGGTTTCTTGGTAGAATGGTAGTGTATGTTCCCTATTATATTATTTTTCATAATTGTTTAGGGAATCCAGAAACAGTGCACCAGTTGCATTTCTGATAACTATAGGCACTAGGTAATTTTAATGGAACGTTAGAAATTATGAAACCCGATTACTAGTGCAGATGGACAGTTGCATTTGATTTCGTGAGTTGTTAAAATTAACAAGTTCGTCCATGGGATTTTTGGGTTTGCGAGACACTGATCAATAAACTTAGATTGCAGTAAAACTTGTAAATTTTGTATCATACGATTTTGTAATTCATGGGTAGCGGTATTTCAGTAGTGATATATTTTGTCATACGTTTTATGTGTCCCTGCTTGTAGCTTTTATCATTGATTTGCTTTATTCTTCGTTAATTAAAATGATCTGATCTCAACAAAAACACTGTAACTTAACAAGTCAGAGTCTTACGTACCCGCAGTACAATGAATTACCATTGTAGTTTTACCTTCTTTTGCCTGTATGACTTACCTTTGGGATTTGGATATAATGAATGAATTGAATGACCCTGTTCTGAATATTGAAACCTCTATCTGTTCATGCCTTACAATATTTGTGCGAGTTTCAAGTTATTCTTTTTATAGGACAACACAGGTTATTGCTATTGGTGTGGTCAAACAAAATGAATCATGGTTTATAATTTTTCTTGCAGTTGAATTCTGACGAAAGCAATTATGGTTTCATCTAGTCTTATCCTTACTTTAATCGAATTTTGTTTATGAGTTTAAATTGTTGTCGTGTTTGATATATGTGGATTAGGATTTACAATGCTAGCTGTGATGGAGATTATGTGCTTTGAATCAAAGAAGTGGTATTTGTGTTTAGGTTAAGTCTGAAACAGAAAAAATTGAGTTACAAATTGTTGTTTGTGGGTGCTTTACAGAATGTTATGAAACTGAATTACCTGTGATAATGTTTAGGTAGTTGTGTGGTTTGAATTCTAGTTGTAACTAATGATGTTGCTGAGGTTTGAATGAAGTTTTTGTTTCATCTAATATGTGATTTTTTTCTTCTAGATTTTTTGTCGACGAAACCAATCTTGTTGGTGTTTCATATAAATGGGTCGTGGAATCAGTTACGAAGGAGGTCAAAGTTCTTTAGGATATCTCTTTGCCAGTCCTGAGAAATCAAAACCATTTTGCACCTGTTGCACTTGCTGCTGCTTCAACTGCAACTGCTCTGCTCAGGCCCCCCAGTTCAGGTGGAACAAAGTGTACCTGTGGTGCAAAAAGATAAGTTGGGTCCATCAGGAGTGGTGCAAGGTTTTCTAGCCAATAACTATTATCGCGCTAATGGCCAAAACGCTGGCAAATTCATCCGTTAGTGTTTTCGAATCTTTGTGAAATAGCATTTTAGGCATTCCATTTCAATCATGACATTCCAATGATGTCTTTTCTATCAATGAACATGTATAATACCTCTTATAATTTTTTTCTTGCAGTTAAATTCTCACGAAACCAATTATGGTTTCATCGTATTTATGATGAAACCAAAATTGGTTCCATCTATCAATGAACATGTATAATACCTCTTATAATTTTTCTTACAGTTGAATTCTCACGAAACCAATTATGGTTTCATCTTATTTATGATGAAACCAAAATCGGTTTCATCGTATTTTTGGGAGGTGGTGGTGGTGGGCGGTCGTGGTGCTGGTTTTGGTCGGCGGTGGTCGACAGTGGTGG
The DNA here is from genome assembly GCF_003573695.1 of Papaver somniferum. NCBI lineage: Eukaryota > Viridiplantae > Streptophyta > Magnoliopsida > Ranunculales > Papaveraceae > Papaver > Papaver somniferum. Next base: position 77,916,397 of record NC_039363.1, read on the forward strand.
TGCTTGCTGGTAGGGTGGATGGTATTGGTGGTGCAATTACGTAGTATCGGTGGTGGTGGTGGTGGTGGTCGGAGGTGGTGGCGGTGGTGGTCGACAATGGTGGTGCTGGATGGTAGGGTGGCTGGCAGTGGTGGTGCAATTGCGCAGTATCGGTGGCGGCGGCGGAGCGGTGGTGGTCGGTGGCGGAGCGGTGGTGGTCGTTGGCGGCGGCGGCGGTGGTCGGTGGTGGCGGCGGTGGTATGGCGGCGGCGGGCGGCGGTGGTGATCAGTGGTCGGCGGTGGTGGCGGTGGTGGTCGGTGGTGGCGCGGTGGTGGTCGGTGGTGGAGGCGGCGGGCGGGCGGCGGTAGTGGTCAGTGGCGGCGACGGAGGTGGTGGTCGGAGGTGGCGGTGGTGGTCAGTGGCGGCGGTGGCGGAAGTTGGCGTTGGCGGTGGTCGGAGGTGGTGGCGGTGGTTATCGGTGGCGGAGGCGGTCGGTGGTGCAAGGTGGCGGTGCTTATTGGTGGTTGTTTATTTCTTGTTGGGGGTGACAATATAATAAGAATTAAAGTGGGGTTGATTTTTATTTTTGTTGGAGTGATTTAAACTAGAAGGGTAATGTAGACAGTTTATATTAAATGGAGTTTTTGTGAACAATTTGTTTTGTTGGAGTTTTTGTATATGGATAGTGACACATTTGAGGTTATAACTGGCAGACCGTTTGTTAAATTCCAAAATTATTCGGAAGATTTTCATCTGGAGAGTTATTTTTGACGCAAGCGCCTACGTCATGTGGAGATCACTAAAGTTTTAACGTATATCGCCTGGTCCACTTTAGCATACCACTTCTATACCTTCTTAAGTTGCGCCTATTCGAGAAGTTTCTCCCTTCAATAAAATCTCCCACCGACGAATTCTCTCGTTTCTTTAAACTTTGGTGTCACCCGATTTCCATTGCAAACTAATCATCATCATCATCACCGTCTACGTACCCTGTGAATTTTCTCAGCTGAAGGTAAAATCTAAAAATATCTCAATCTCAAAATTCTAATAAATTATGTTGAAATAACCCACCTATAATTTCATTTCCATATTTCTTGTACTTTTGATTTTGTAGTTTGTATGTTGGTTGAATAATCCATATGGTAATTGTTGTATTTCATTCAGAAATTGAATTCTTCGGTTGCCTAGTTTTAATGACCAAATAGTTTCGTACACCAAGTCCTCCGAAACTTCAATATCCCCATTTCTTGCTGAACTGCCTATTGCTATTGGAACTTAATCTGCTGACTATGTGTAAATAAAAGTGTAGTGATTTGGTTCCAGATAGGCAATTTTAAAGGCCGTTTGATGTATTAGCTAATGCAAATTCTTCTTCTAAAGGTGTAATTTTACTTGATATAACTTTACGGGGATATGCATAAATGATCCGCCCCCATTCTCCAAAGCTGTCATTATGCTGAGTAATCAGTCTTGGTTTTCACTTTCTTTGTAGGAAAACATGGAGAACGAACATATGGTCGATATTTATGTTGTCTGGAGGGGGAAGAAATTGTGTGTGGAAGCGAACTCAAAGGATACCCTGAAAGAGTTTGGACAAAAGTTACAGGAATTGACTAATGTTAAATCTGATACTATGCGGTTACTTGTACCTAAATCTTCCAATAAAACTTCAAGTCTGTTAATGCCTTTCTCCAATGAACACTCAAGTTTAAGATTGCAAGATTCTTCCATTCTTGAGGTATGGTATTTGTGGTTTATTGTAAAAATGTTGGCACAACTTATCACTAAAGGTGATGGTTTTCATGTGTGCTTTTCAGGGAAAGTCTATTAGAATGATGGGAGTATTTGAAAATGAAATTGAAGAGGTTTCACAAATTGGTACAAAAGCTGACTTAAGAATAGCGGGATTTGATGAAGAGGAAAAGAGGTTGAGGGAGAGAATGTCATATAGAAGTCACACCAAGTTGAAACTTCCACAAGGCAATTACATTTTTTGTGATTTCCGGACACTACAAATTCCAGGATTACAGGTTAGTTGAAATGATAGCAGTTTTTTTTTCTTCCAAATCCGAACATGGTATATTGATTCAATTTAACTTGTAGTTATTTATCCTGTTGTTTCATTATTCAACAGTTGAACCCACCTGCATCCGAGGCTTTGAAAAGGATGCATAGGCTGGCTGCTGATCCAGGAATTGTAGCCATCATGAACAAGGTATAAAGAGATTGTTAAACCCTAGCTTGTACTCAAGCTCTTTTCTCTCTTTAGTCTGTTCTTCTCAATGTTTCTGATTTACTTTTTGTTGTTTTTTTGTACCTGTAAAGCATCGTTGGCGTGTAGGGATTATGACAGAGTTGGCACCTGTGGGATATGTTGGCATCAGTCCAAAGTGCCTTCTTGGTTTTAACAAGGTACCAATCTAGTTAAGATGGTGTTGAAAGCACTGCTGTTATGCTGGAAATTAACTTAGTATACTTCTACTGGTTTCACAGAATCAAGGGGAGGAAATATCTCTGCGCCTTAGAACTGATGACTTGAAGGGTTTCCGCAAATATGAGAGCATAAAGAAAACTCTGTTGCATGAACTTGTAAGTACTAATTCAAACAATTTTTTTTTATCCTGTAGTTCGCGTTTACACCACATCCTTGCTAAATGCAAAACACCTAACAAAATCGCCATATTTCCATTAAATATGTATTGTGGAAGGAAATTGGTTTCTGAAGTCAATTAACAGGAACTTGGTTTTCCTAACCCGGCATCTTTAGCTAACTTTACATTAGTGAAAAGTAAAAAAACCCGATGAGCTTTTCTAATTAGTTTGTCATTTCAGGCCCACATGTTGCACTCCGAACATGACGCTAACTTCTATGCCTTAGATAAACAGGTAATTTTGATGTATTCTATACTTCCGAACTAAATAAACTGGATTGAGTTGCTTTCGACTAAATTTTCTTATGTTGCTTGAACTGGGAAGCTCAATGAAGAAGCTGTTAGTTTAGATTGGACAAGATCAAGAAGCAACACTCTGAATGGACGTGGGTGTTTGGAGTATTTCGAAGATATTGAAGACGACTATGATGGAACGTCCAATAGCATTTCTCATAAGCTTGGTGGGGAAACATCAGAGCTGTTATCATCTGCTCGTGCATCTTCTGTTGCTGCTGCTTATCGCCGTTTAGTAAATGTCTCTGCCAATAGTTTGGGTGTATCGGAAGTACGTGAGGAACCTGATCCTGATGATTCTGAAATTGAAGGGCATGGGCACTCTACTTTTGATGATCAAAGAACACTAGAACTTGATTATAGTGATTCTAGAGGTGAAACCGCAATGGAGATCGAACATACTTCGAGCACCAATGGAAAGGGAATTACATGTGAACCTGATCCAGATGATTGTGCTGAAGTGGCAAACTATGGCCCTCAATTAAGAAATAGTGAAAGAATTGATTCTATGGCAAGCGACGTTGCTTTAAAGAATGAAGTTGTCGTGGAACCAGACCCTGATGATTCTATGGCAGTTGAATCTGAAGACAATGAATTCCACTTGAGGAAGGTGTGCCAGGAATCCATTCCTGGTGAATCTGAAATAGAATCTCCCACTTTGGCATGTAAGAATACAATGGAACCTGATCCTGATGATTCTGAAGCAATGGGATCCGGGGTAGATACCATCAAGGCAGGGATGAGCAGGGATAAACCTGATCGTGATGATTCCCTGGGCAATGAAGTTGATAGAGATGAGGCTGATACCAGTGGAAAAGATGAGGGCAAACATGCAACTTCCAGTACAGCAGCTGATGAACCTGATCCAGATGATGGAGCATTACAGAGAATCCAAGACCCAGTAGCTGTTGTTTGTAACCGTCTTCAGAAGGCCATTGACATGCTAAGGTATGAGGTTGGCTCGGAGGCTGCTTCTGTCCTTCAAACTCTTTTCAAGATCATCAAGTAAGTACACTGGTTCTCTTTGCTTTACGGTCAGTTGGTCATCACATTGAAGAGTAGTACTAATACTTATCCGACTCTTATTTGCTTGGGTAGAAACGTCATTGAGCACCCTGATGAGCTGAAGTTCAGAAGATTGCGAAAGGTATTTCTAATCGATCCCTATCTTCTTACATTTGAACCTTAGATTATTAAACTCATTATCCAAGCCCCTTCCGATTCTGACGTGTAATTTTTAATTTTATCTATCATTTGATTCTAATTGCAGGGTAATCCCTTATTCCAGAAGAACGTGGCCAACTATAAAGGTTTGTCAGTTTTCCTTTCTTTCGTCAATTTTATTGTTACAATTGAACTAGATATTGATCACTTTTGTTAAATTGTGAACAGCTGCAATGGAAGTACTCTTTCTGGTTGGGTTCAATGAAGATACTGTACTTGACGAAATAGGGAGAGTGGAAACGTATGTGGTGTTGAAGAGGAACGATCCTGGTCTATTGTGGCTTGTTAAGTCCTCATTAGAGATGTGCATTGCTCACTAGTCTCCCGTGAAGAGTTATCAGATAATAGCCTGGTCTATTGTGGCTTGTTAAGTCCTCATTAGAGATGTGCATTGCTCATTAGTCTCCCTTGAAGAGTTATCAGAGAATAGTGACCACAACTACATATCCGTCCCTTCAAAGAGAGGAAAACAACTACATATTTAATTGTATGTGTATAGCATGTATATGCCTGTTTAGATAACGGAAGGGAGATTCGAAAAGTGAATGAAAAACAAAGAAATGCTGAAATTGGCAGTTGAAATCAACTGTAAAAGTGTATTTTTCTTCCTTGTGGTATTAAGTTCACTTCGACATTATTGTAACGAGGGTATACTGAAATGAGATTGTAAGCATAAAGCATTGTATATGAACGTTGTTAACAATTTATGAGTGTTAAGTTTGAAAAAGAATGGCTGCTAAATCTCCATTTTAGTGAGAAAATTGTAGCACAATTTACTACATGAACTATACAGCTGAAACACAATATGTAGTATGGATCTCCATTGCACGTAAACTACTAAACGGGAGGGTGATGGGAAGGAACTAGGAAATTTACTAAGCGGAAGGGTGATGGGAAGGAACTAGGAAGCCATTCCGGACATTGGGGTTTGGCTCAAACAATACATGTGAGGCAAATTATCTCTCTACAATACATGTGGATTGTAGAGAAACAATCCACACACACCTCATTAGGATTTTGAGAATCTGAGGCAAATTTCCAGCAAACTAGACCATCTTTATTTCTACAACTTCTCCTTGCTGGTTAGCAAATTAATCCACTTAGTTGGTATCAAATTAATCCACTTGGAAAGGACTAATAAGTTGCCTAATATTGAAGCCACGATGCCATAAGATAAGATTATGCATGATACTTTGCAGTGCAGGGGTAGTTTTGTCTTTTTCTAGTATTTTGGGTGCGGATATTACTATTATCTTAGAAGTTCCTGAAAACAAAGATTGTTATCCAGAGTTGTGAGAAAAGAAGAAGAGAAAGAAAGAATGGAACTCATGAGTTCCACAACACTCAATTGTAAACCCTATCTTTCTCACAATTTCCTCATCTCAAGAAGAACTTCAAACACTCATATCTCAAACCCTCTTCTTCTTCTCCAATCAAATTACACCACAAATTTCGCTAAACTAACTACTTCAAATTCCCGCCAACTTATCTTTCAACAATCAGCAACTCGTGGATTCTCTAGTCAACCCGTTGTCTCTACTACTACTCCCGCGTCTGTAAATTCTGAAAATGACAAATTACCAGCTGATATTGAAGTTACTGAAGTCGAAGAACCTGATTCTAAAGTTAGTTGTTACTCTTCTGTCCAGTACCTAAATGTTGAACTCATTACCTAAATTTGTGCTAGTTCTAACTCAATTTTATATGATGGTTTTTTGAATTACACTGCATTGTGTTTTAAACTTTTGATTTGATTAGTTTGTGGTGTTCACTGTAGGTTCGGTTAAGTGTGAGTGTTCCTCCAGCTGTTTGTGAAGATTGCTATAACAAGGTTCTCGCCGAAATGACCAAGATAGCTAAGGTGCTGTTTTTAGTTTTACTATGATATAAGCTTATATACATGATTACTGTAAACCACCAGAAGTTGTGATAACATTTAGTAGTCGTGAACTGTTATCTTGTTAGTAACATCACTAAGTAAACCCAGACTACAGTGGTGGTTTTTACTAGAATGAGTTGTTGGTTTTGATTAATCTATACACAGTACACAATATATGATTCTATAATCAAGGTGTAAGATTGTGTGTCGACTGTGATAGTGGTTTTGGCTGTAAATTTGAGTTGTTTGCTACCTACAAAGGCCAGGCAGCTAAGCCAAACAACATCCCAACCCCCAATGGCAAGTGGGATTCAAACCCCGTAATTTAGTACAACCACCAATCGGTTGACCAACTTAACTGTTGGACACTTGCATCTGAACCCTTCGCAGTTCTTACAAAGTTGTTTGTTCCTGGATATCTAAGTTCGAAAATTTTGATGGGAAAAGCCTTTAACAAACTGGCTCAATGGTACCTCAGTTCTGCTTTCTGTATGCAGAAAAATGATGTTCGGTATATAATGAACCGAGGTTTGGTGACACATAATATGTTTTGATTTGTTTCGTTGTCAGTTAACTGTTTTATTTTATGAGTTTTCTGACTGAAAAATGAACGGGATAATATGGTTGATTTGTTCAGGTCCCCGGTTTTCGTCCGGGACAAAAAGTCCCAGAAAATATACTTGTGAGTTATCATGGTAAATCATTTGTACGAAAGGCTACGATTGAAGCAATTCTAAAGAGGACGCTTTCACATGCTATGGATTCGGTATGTTGATAATGAACTGATACTTTATCAATTTCACAACCGCACAAAGAAACCCTTGATTTATACTTCTCAGTCTGAATTCTGAATTTACTGATGTCTTGTTTGCAACTAGTTATTTTCCTTATAGTGGTAACCTTTGCATAATAACTGGCTTCTTATTTTCAATGTGTGCTTTTAGCATAATAATTGGAGAGTATTTGGATTTACGTATGCAGGTAAAAGGAAGGGCCTTAAAAGATTCTGTTCGAATTATTACTAAATTTTCAGAGATGGATGAATCATTTAACTTCCCACACGGTTATTTGAGGTTTGTCAGAAGTTAGATTTTGGCAAGATAGCACTGTAGGCTTCGTGTAGTTTTGTATACAGTCCTCAAACCAAAAACACCCTACTTATATAAAGTAACATGGTAGAAAGAACAATTGTTTGGTTGTTGTAGCTACCCTTTGCAATCTCATTTTTTGACTGGTGGACCAGATACGACTGTGTGGTTGATGTGGCACCTGCGGCTAAATGGATTCCTGAGGATGGATATAAGAATTTGAAAATAGTTGTTGAGATAGACCAAGAGATCGATGCTCAAACGGCTTGTGAGGCTGAGATAAAGAGACGTCATAAGGCTCTTGGCATACTGAGAATTGTGACTGACAGAGGCCTACAGGTAAGTTGTTGGAAGTAACATCTGGTATGAGTTCTTAATTCAACATAAGCTAAAACTGTTGGAAAAACTCGATATGCTGAGAATAATAGTGGTTGAAAACAATATATTTGAGAAAGAGTGGAGTTACCTTTTTTGTTGTAGGAATGATTCAGTTACCTATCAAATGAGTGGAAATTGTTATGAATTATCAAATTGAAATTATCATAAAGGATTTATACATTTAACACTCAAGACGTTGATTTTGTGTTTCTAGTAGATCTTTCAAAATTGTGATTTTTCCACTTCCTTCCATAGGTTGGTGATGTTGCAGTTTTGGATATATCCACTGTAAAAGCTACGGAAGATGATTCCGAGGGCGAAAAAATTCCATCTGCAGAGAGTAAAGGTTTGTTTTATCGTCAACAAAGATATGGTTGTTTCTCAGCGACTGGACTTACCTCCCAAGTTATTCTCATAACATTTGCTTTTGCAGGTTTTCAATTGGATACAGAAGAAGCTGACAACCTTCCTCCTGGATTCCTTGATTCAATAATTGGTATTAAAGGAGGAGAAACCAAAACATTCTCACTTGCATTTCCAGACTCATGGAGACAAGAAAATCTACGAGGTGTTGTTGCTCAATATACTGTGAGTTTCTTGCTACCTAATGGGAAAGGGACTAAGTTGTCATTGCTCTCTTTACCAATCCTTACTAGAACGTAAGTTACAGTTACCATATTGCTGATTTTTTCTTTCTTTTATAGGTCATATGCAAAGAACTATTCTATAGAGAGTTACCGGCACTGGATGATTCTCTAGCTGAAAAGCTTCTTTCTGGCTGCACGACCTTGATTGAGGTATCCCCTCGTTCTGTTGGCTCATCCACTGAAGATAAGTTCTTAAATTCAGCCTCTTCCTTGGCTTGAAACTCTTCACGGATGAAATCTACAGGTAAGAGAATCGATATTGGAGAGATGTAAAGAAATAGAACAAATAGCTAAGGAACAAGCAACAGACAATGCAATTCTTGATCAGCTATGCAAGGTGATTTAACGGTTATATAATATTGGTGGCATAGTTTAGTCAAATGTGTATGGATGTCCATAATCTGTCTGTGGTAACACAAACTAAAGATGCGTCAAGCCTGGAATGATACACAAACAAGCAAGAAAGATATCCATTAATTGCTAAAGAAATGTATAGAAAGCGGCCTATTCTTTTTCTATTAGTAGGCCGCTTTCAGATGTGCAATAGGCCTATTTTTATTTATTAATAGGCCTATTTTTTCCTATTTTTTATCTAGCAAATGTGTAAGCTAATGCTAATGATTGTGTTTCTACTTGTTTTCAGATGATTCAAATTGATATTCCTCGAACCTTGTTTGAGGAACAAGGCAGGCAGCTATATGGAGCCAAACTTTTAGAGTTACAGGTGAAAATCTGAAAATAAAGAAGCAATTTTCTTTTGAAGTGTCAATTTCGTGCCCCAGGCTGTGATAATAAATTTCCGACACAAGGGGGCTCATCCATATGGATAGTCTATTTAGCATGCATGACAGATATTGTTCATCATGTCTCTGAGATCAGGATGAACTTGACATGACTTAAAGACCCACAGGCCATTTGATTTTTTTCGCATTTTCTCATCTGATTCTAGTAAGATATGTCCACAGGCAAAGATGAAACTAGATGAGCAACAGCTGGCTAATCTTTCAAGCCCACAAGCAGTGAAGGAATACCTAGAATACGAGAGGGAAAACATTACAAGTATGGTGAAACAGAGTCTTGCAGTAGGCGATATTTTTAAGCGTGAAAATCTGCAGGTGGATCTCTCCTGATAATAAAGTTGTCCAATTATTTCTTTCTCCTTTCTGCAGTTTATAGTATACATGAATTAGGATAACATATCCCACCACTTGTGTTTATTTTCTATGGTGTACCATTCAAAATGGTGTCATCTTGTTGCAAGTTCGCAAGTGGCCATCAGATCTGCCTAGTATCCATAAAGGTTCTAAACCATCCAATCAATAGACTCATAGTTATAGACCCATTTTGGCTGAAAAGATATCAAATCTAATGAAGGGTCATTAACTTAAAGTGCTGAAAAAGAACCTGCCATATGCATATGATTTGAGAAAAGCTCATGAAACTCCAAGCAAAAACAATTGATTATGGTATATGTTCTTTAAGTTGGTTACATTTTGCTGAAAGCTGGATATATTGCAGTTCTCTACAGAAGATCTAGTAAAAGAGGTTGAGAATTCCATTGATGAATTCAAGCGCAATAATCAAGAGTATGATGAGGAGCGTGTAAAGGATCAGGTTAGTCTATATTTTTCATTTTGTCCAAGTTTCATACGCTGCTATTACTCGTCGACGTCACTCCTTAAGATAGAAGATATCAATTGGCAGCAAGTGTGACCAACAACAACCATTCCTTCAAACTATCACGATAAGCACTGTTGTAAATCATCTTTTAGCATAAAATGACATCAAATACGGTTTTTAGTTGTATTTACTGATCAAAATTGTGTAGGTGCAAGAAATACTCGAGGGATCGAAGGTACTCGAATGGTTACGAGACCATGCCACAATTGAGTATGTAGTGCGTTGAGAAGGAATCTATTCTAGTAGTGTTGTGATGATTCCTCAGAACAACTCCTACTGGTGCCATCTTATCCTCTCTTCTTCTTTCTTTCTTTTTTTTTGATTTTGAAATTTGCATTTTCTTTCCGAAGGAAATAATGGTATATGGTACCAAGTTTTGTATGAGCTAGGTGGTTCTTAGTCATGGACTGCAATGAGAGTTGTAGGGTACTTGCCTATTCTGATGGCTAGTGTTCTAAAACATCATTCATATTTTCACCATCATAATCTTGTAGAAAAAAGTTGCAATTTACTACAAATAGAAGCATGATAGCAATCTTTCCTTGTGTGATCAGAAACACCATAATTTTTTTTCTAAAAATAGAGTAGTTCAGAACCACTATCTTTATTGATGGAAATCAACCTAAATCTATTATGCACTGCACTCAATTGATGTTCTTTGAAAATTGAAATGGGTTTCAAGTGCTTTCCATTTTTCTTTTTCATTTCTAAAATTACCATCGGCAAGTGGTGCCATTACCCTGATAACTCAGCTTGTGATGTGTCCTTCGGCCAATTTTAACCCATGTGTGCTGCCTAACACACCCACATGATTTATTTACCTTCCAGTCGATAGTTTTATCTACAGAAGAAGTTGAAAATTATCTAGAAGTTTTGCAGTCTACTTTTGCATCCTCTGTTCTTTACTAAATTTAGTTAAACATTGCCATAATTTTGATAGATTAGATTTAGAATTGATACATCAGCTGGTTGTAGGTCACGTCCATACAATCCCAGAATCACAAGAAATGGGAAATATCTAAACCGTCAGTCTTTTTTTCCTCTTCCTAAAAAAATTAAGCTACACCTTGCTGTTACATGCCATTGCCAATGTTAACTCCGTTGCTGAGAGCTTGCGCCAATTTCCCAACACTCAATCCTACTTCCCTTGAAACCTCGATTCTGCAGTACTGATGGTATACGGCTGTAGGCACGACCTTGGCCACTGGCTTAGAGTTAGAATCACTTTGCTCTAATATCATGTCACTGTTGGTAACTCTTTTGAAAGAGCTAAACCATTTAGCTTCCATGTACTCGATTCTTCTCCATGGTGGCATAGGCATATCGTTACTCTTCAAGGACTCTTTAGCAGCTTCACTCATTATCATCACCACCTGTTTAAGCTCCTCCTGGTTACCAACAAAAATTTGTGGAAACTCGGCTAATAACGATAAATACTTATTCGTTGGCCGAGCTATGGTAAATTCTCCAGCTAATCCTACTTCTATAATGTAACGAGTGTCGCCAACAATAACATCGTCATATTCATATTCACCCGCTGGAAACCTAGTCATTTTCTCCAAGTGGGTTTTGCAGAGACCTGAAAACAAGAAAAGAGAACATAAACTGACCACGGCAACATTGTTCGATCTCACGAACGGTAAAGCGAATGCGAATATTTTATGGGGATCCGAACCTACGACTTCTTCGAGTCAGTTGAATCATTGTAAGGGCGCATGGGCCACATTTATCTCGCATATATTTATGATATGTTTTATTTTTGAAATTTGATTTCAAATGCGAGTAGTAAAGAATTGCCAGTACAGTAAGAAAAAGAAAGAAAGAAAGAAAAGGAAAGAAAGAGATGGTGCTAACATACGCTGCTGCATGATGGCGGGCGGTACGTAAGACTGCATGGGATGAATGACTAGGTGTAGGGTAGGTGGTACGCACTTAAGTTTCTTAACCTTAAAGAGGAAAAACAAGCGAAAAGTTTCTCTGATTTACTTTTTTCAGTAAAATGGTTTTCTTTTTCTTTTTCCACTTAATGCCCATATACTAAAAATTTAAAACCGTCATTAAGAATTATGTTTACTTGCGTTCGTACAATTTATGTTAAAAGAATTAACGTTTTTAAGGCTGCACATTGGATCCAATTAATCAAAAATTTAAAGAGAATCATGAATCTGATCAACATGTCGCATCCGTATATAGAGCTGGCAAACGGGCGGGACGGGTCTGGCTTGTGACCAACACCGCGGGTTACGGGTTAATACAAGCCTGAGCTCGCGGGTTGAAATTCTTCACGGGTGGTCATTTATCCCACCCGTGCCCGTCCCCGGTAAAGCTCGCGGGTTCACGGGTGCTCACGGATTAATTCCTAACTATTTTTGAGAGTCGTATCCCTTCTCTTATTCTCTCGTATTCTTCTTTTTTCTTATTTCTTCTTCATCTTCGTTTTTCTTGAGTTCTTTTCCGAGCGATTGTGAGAGATCGATTGAGAGAAGTATTTGATGAAACTATTATATGATGGAGGTGTTGTTGTGGTGGTGAATCTTTAAGGAGGAGAGTCAGGGGATTGATATAGTTCTGCTCGAGATGATGAAATAGAGAAGTAAAATTAGGGTTTCTGTTAATTGTTTGGAATTCGATACGAGAAAGGATTAAGAAGATTTAAACGGAACTACAGGATGGGTTTGTTTTGTTGAAGATTTTGGATGTTGAATTATCGATTGGAGATTGTTCTGATGAAGAATCAAAACCAGGTAAATTTGGGGTTTCAGTTTTGATTGATTTCTTTATGAAATTGAATTTTTTTTTGGTATAATATTTCATGGGTTTGTTATTGATTAAGGTAGAGATGATTGTATAGGATTTAATTTTGATTCTAAGAATTAGGGTTCTTGTTGTTCTTCCCCAATTAGGAATTAGAGTTCCTGAATCGAGTTGTTTCAATTAGGGTTCTAAGTTGATTTAATTTTAGTTTCTGAATCGAGTTGTTTCAATTATCGAGTTTTGTTGGTACTAATGGAACTAAGGCTTGAGTTTGGGATGGAGTGGAGCTGCATGTATTTGTAGTTAGAGTTATGTTGATGTTCAGTGATGGGTTCATGTGTATGTAAAATTGAAAGATGGGTCTGAGGTAAGGTAATTTTATCTGTTACGATTGTTTCTGAGATATGAAATTCAGAGAAGAAGAAGCCATAGGAATTGTGGGTTTGAATCAAGAGTTCAGGGAAGAATCAAGATGGGTTCATAGTCATTGTCAAGGAATTGAAGGAGTTGTCGATGTTGTGAAGATGAAATGGGTTTAATCGGTTGCAGAAGGAGATTCGATTGGTGGTGTTGTTGATACTGCAGCTCAGTTCAAGAACGAGATTTCAGAGAATCAAATTAGTGGTGTTGATATGAGGAACTCAGTGGGAATAATAACAATGGATGGGGAGGTAGTGATTGATTTCTGTTGTCGAAGAAGAGGCTGGACTGGAGCCTGGATCTGTTTCTGTTGCTCTTTCACAGTACGGGAATGAAATTACGGGTTTACGGACCAGCCGCGGGTTTCACAGTACGGGCCGGGTTAACCCGTTTCTTCACAAGCCACTAATTATACAACCCGCGCCCGTCTTGTTTAGTTACCATCCGGGACGGGTGCGGGTTTTCACGGGACGGGAAGGGCAAACCCGCGGGTTTTAGCTTGGTTTGCCAGCTCTATCCGTATACCATCACTGACCAACCCTATAGTTTTTTTGCTTTCTTTCTAAAATTCTTATCTTAAGCAATCTTCTTCTTCTTCATTTTTTTTTTGTTTCTTTTTGAGGTCATTGGAAAAGCAAAAAATAATTTTTGAAATTAAAAAAATACCGAAACATTGTTATCGGAAAAGTTTGTACTGTTAAATCTCTTTTACTATTTTGGCACTAGGATAAATATTCTTGTTGGGAATGGGGTCTAATTTTAATGAAATTTAAATGCTTGAATTATTTTGGTCTGGAGCTCAAAAAATTAAACACTGTTAATACTTCAGATTTTTTCACCAAGTTCTTTTTCTATTCATGGAGATAAGTAGCAACCACTTAAGAAACCGCTAAGAAGATATGGAAGTGGTGGCTTCTGGGAACCAAATGTATATTCTTTGAACTATAGGCTGGACAGAAAATGAGCAAGACGATCAACCTTAATTAGTAATTAAAAGTATAATGTTAAGAAGAATACCTGAATCAAAACCTCTTTCGCGCAATCGAGTTACTAGATTATGTTTATATAAACCTTGTTGACGATGATAACCATCTGCATAAGTTGTTTCGTTAAAAACTTCTTCCGCTACTTGGAGAATCTTTTGCTTAATGGGACCATCGGCTTCTTTTTGACCAAACAAATTCTTCAGCATTTCCACGGACGAGTAATTCTCAGCTGCTTCTTCAAAATCAATAATGTCCTGATTTTCGTCTTCTTCATTCTCATTTCTCTCTATGAATGCATTAATAAGATCAGATAACTCAGGTGATGAGTTATTACTAGTGGTAGTTGATGAATGTTGATAATTATCGTTTCTTCCTCGGCCATTATCAAAAAGACGTGCCTTGGTATTTTCATGGTAACCAAATGCTTCTGTAACTCTCTTGAACGACCTCATCCTGAATGGAGTCTTGCTAGTCATATCTCTCTATGATCTCTCTGGATTATGTTGAATGCTTGTGGATTATGATCTTCTGTATAGGAAAAGATAGAGTTTATATAGAGATGAGAATTAACTATTGGAGGGTGTGCTCATATCATCGTCATGTCTCGAAAGAATTATATGAAGAGAGAGAGAATGAGAAAACAGACATAAGTTTAATGAAGCCTACGAAAGAAAATGAATTAAGGATTCGTAGTTCGTACAACTAAAGAAGAAAAGACAGACATTCATTCAGCAAAAGAAGAATAGAGAGAGATCTTTGATTCGAGAGAGAGAGAGACAGAGAAAGAACTCAAACGCCGTTTGCTTTAACGGTTGTACTGAATGCATTTGTGTATATACAGTGTATAATGTACCGCTGCATGCATGTATTTTTGTATGTATTTGATATGTGGATTGTTGAACTGGACACTAGACCGTGTATGTATGAATGTAGACGACTTTTGTCTTATGCACATAGAAGCTTAACAGTAATGAATATTGGACAGAGTCCGTATAATCAAAGTCCAGCAATAGGAGAAACGGTTTAGGGTTCGTAATCAGAGTTGTTCTAGCTCTCAGCCTCTTAGGTAGAGAATCTGTTTGACACCAAAAGAGACAAGAAGAAACAGTAAGTGAAGTCTAGTTTTGGATTTGATTCACCCTTCCACTTACTAGTTATTTTAGCTTATTTACTCACCAACAAAAGTCCAAAAGGGAAAAGAGAAACAAAAAGATCGATTAGTGAATAGTGTGGGCCCACATGAAACATCATACGCCATGATTTTGATGACATGCCAGCACTTCACTTGTGGCAGCCTCGTGAACTTCATGGGGGTCATACCCTCACAACACCACGAGCCACCGTGTGGACTCAAATGGACAGTGAAAACATTGCAACACCAAGAACTGGTTTGAGTCGAGAAACTCGAAGCTATGTCTACGAACTTATGATTCATCAAAAATGTGTAACATCGATCGAGGTCTCTCTGGGGAGTCACTTGCCAACTAAGCAACCACTTACCAAGTTACTCCTACTGTTGGGCCCATATTCATGGAGGGAAACAACAGTCGAAGTTGGAAGGTACTATATGTTTTGTCCTATTAGTCTGTGTTTGACGTCTCATCAGCTCGTTTACCTTGTTGGCAAAATCCAACACAAATGATGTACCAATGGACAGTTCCTGCAGAGTTGCTGCAGAAACAAATTTAGCGTCAGTATGTCCAGCAACAAACCAGTTCTTCGTCCCAGTTATCCGAGCTCCAAAACGGTTGACCTAGAGCCAAGAGGCTTCCCTAGTTAGCTTAACCAAAGCAGCCTGCTATAGTCATCAATTCAGCAGGAAGCTTCACCATTGTTGTGGATACGATTTGGATAATGTTATCACATACGGAATGTTTGGATAATGGACACCATTATTTACTCTGAAGGGTTGTGGCTCCCTATAGACACTATTGTGCATACCTAATTACATATTTGACCAATGTGGACCTAAAAAGATTAACCAAGCTAACAGTTAATGTAAGACATAGTCATCGAGAGCATAAGAAATAAACTGACATAATTAAGAGGTGAACAAAAACTCGTCAGTGTAGTAAGATTCTTTAAACAGAAGATTAAAAAAGAAATTATTAGCAAATTAAAAAGTTGAACCTTCACAAAGTTAACTCCCCCAACACCATACATAATGTACAACAGATTATCTGCTTTCAAAGCTGACACACATGAAGGATGATGAGCATTTTCCCTTGCCTGCCTGACTGCGTCCTATATATACAGATTCAAATGTATAACTTATGTAACCAACAACCCGCAGAAGCATCTAAAAAAATTAAGAGCCGTCCATTGGAGTGTCATTTCCATTGGCTTTTTCATTGTTGGTAGCTCCAAAAGTGAAATCTCGGGGTGAGACATTTATAGGAGCACGTTCAAAAATAGAGGCAGCACTGTTAAATGCAGGGGGAGTAAGGGGAGCTGGATTAAAACCAAACCCAAATGGTTGAGTTTTAGTTTGGGAGAAAAATGCAGGGACTGGATTGCTTTCGAGAGATCCAAATATACTTCGCTCATATGCCTCCAACTCCTGGTGAACTCCTATATAATTGATAGACACAAATTTTTGACAGTGAGCGGATAAATTATCACAAAAAGGAGAATCTATCAATAGTTAGCAAAGAGTAAACAGAATAGTCTTTTGCTTAATTATGCTCACGGAACTCCAAAGGCTTAACTTGATGTAAGTAGAACGTAATTACAAACCTGAAGATATTTCAACGGATGGCCTTCGCTCTTTCACCCACTGGTAACTCTGTGCGAGTCTCCATCCTTTGCATTTCATCAAATAAGCTATCACAATACCTGGTGACCTGTTAAGAAGATCATGTAAGAACAGTTAGTAACAGAAATTCAAAGTTTTAACAGCCTCAATTCCCCGAACATACTAGTTTTGCAGCAAACCCTAACCTGCTTTTGCCGGACATGCAGTGCACGAGAACACGAGCTTTGTCTTTTTCACATTGTTCTGCATATACACAGTATACTAATGCTAAACTTTACGATAGATCAGTAGAAGAAAAATTGTCTGCCTTGTTTTGTTACAGAAAACCAAACCCAAAGGCGTAACAAGACCGTTCATGATAAAGTAGCAGTCGGAATACTGCAATGATTAATGAATGAAAAATACCAATCAAAACTTTCAGGGAACAGATACAATAATTACTGCAATGATTAATGAATGAAAAATACCAATCAAAACTTTCAGAGAACAGATTCGATAATTAACCAAACGAGAAAAATCGTTTCAACCAATCGTCAAATACAGCTCACATCATCCAGATATATGAACAGTTTCTATGTAACACAAGCTGAGATACTCTAATTTCTCCTAACAAAATAATTAAAAAAGAGAGGAAATCAGGTCAAAAGCAATAAAAATATGCCGCTGCAATAAAAATCTTGTGATCTGTTTTAAAAGGATATTGAAGTCCATATGGTGTATGAATGTATCATCATAATATCAGTAATAGTAAGACTTTCAGTGGAAAACATGTGCATAAGATGTTCCCAAACTCCTCATACTTTTGAAATTGTGGTGCTGGTATAACATAAGCTCAAAGCCTCAAAGCAAAAGCTTTGACATAGAGACAAAAGCCTTCAATCAGCTACTTGAGAAACTACAGACTCTTAAATGCATCATCAATAGCCATATTAATGTTGGGCAAAAAGACATGAGACAACCTATCTAGAATATACTGAACATGGAGCAATATGATGGTCGTACCTAAAAATTGGATTGCATCGTCAAAAGGTAAAGTTTTCTCCTCCTGAAGACAGTGATAAGTGAAGGAGTTCTTGTAGAGATTCTGACAAGCAGGTACAGTCTGCAAATCCATAAAAGCAGGAATTGCATAGTCAGAGCCAAGACAGTAACACAAAATTTTTGTTAATGTTTACCATGGAAGAAACTAAGTTCAAAATAATGCAGAATAAAACTTTCATGAAATTCATTTGTTCAACACGTGTTCCTGTTGCTATGGCAGTCAGTCATTAATACCAGTATTCTAACTAAAAATCAACTGAAGAAACAGAAATCAATGTTATGGGACACTCAGAGTCTCAGACCAAGTTTGAATACATAAAAAACAAGTCAAGCCAGTTCAATAATGATCGCGCATGCATTAGAAAAATTGAGCCATGTTGCTACTCATATAAACGGTTAGTAAAACAGGACACTGCTGGCATTCCTCCTCTTGATTCCATACTTGTGCAGTTGCGCTTGACCTAAGCTCATACAATAACAATGTAAAACCTAGTTGGATAACTTTTAAATCTTTTCCGCTATGCTCCATTCGGATATATTCGACAATTCCAAAATCCTATTGCTCTCAGAGTCTCATCCATGAAAAGGTATATGTATAACCAGTAAACATGAAGAATCAGGATAGAGTAAGTCAAAATCATCTATTAGGTGATTAAGAAAGGTTGCAAAATCAAACTCGTGTACTAGGTTTTATTTAGGTGCACATATTTAGCAAGATTGCTAAATAAGTTACAAGGGCATACTTCTACAGACAAAATTATTTCAAAAACCCTTCTATGGAAATAAAAAAACATCAATCTTTTCCAAGAAAAAGGAGAATCAAGATCATTATCTTTATGAAAAGCAATTGAAACCCAATACTTGTATCATCATCGATTACTATTTCAATCAAAACACATATTTAAAAAACCTAACCTAGTGAATATTATCAGAAAATCAAAACCTAAAATAACAAAAACAAAACAATTAAAAAAATTAAGAAGCGAATGAATGTTTCTTACATTGAGAACTCTTGAAATCCCTTGAGTTTTAAGAAGCTCAGCTCTAGAAGCGTTATCATAACTACCCAAGTAAAGAAACTCAGGTAAGATCTCAGATGGAAAAGCACTTCCTAGAAGACCAGATTTTTCAGTAGATATTGGCATCCGATGACCACAAATCCCACAGACTTCACCTTCTTCATACTTGTGATAGTGCCCGCAAACCCCACACGGATTTTCTCTCTCTCTTTTCCTCATCTTAATTCAAGATTTTGACGATACCAATCCCTTTACCTAGATGATGATGGTGAATAGGAAAACAATTTAAAGGAAAACCTAGATCGGATTGAGGAAACCACAACTGATGTTTAGAGTTGGTATATGTATTCTTTTATTTTATTTTTGGTACAAAATTTTGGTCTGGCAAATAGCAAAAAAAATTAAGATTTAAATCTCTAGGTCTGCACAACCGGTAGGGTGGGTAGGATATGGCCTATACCTGCCATCCTACCCGTTTACTGGCGGGTAAGAAAATTTTTACCCGCCACCCTACCCGCCATTAAACGGGTAAGATCCTACCCAACCCATTTTCTGCCGGGTCGGGTAGGGTAGGGTGGCGGGTATAACCGTCTATATCACCTGTAATACAAAATTTCAGCTCCTTTTGTAACCACCATCTTCTGCTGCTTCTTTACAGTGCCCATTTCAGATCCATCTAAGATGCTTCCATAATTCCTTACCGGTAACCAATGGCAGAAACCACTTCAAGCACCAACATTACCATTGCAGCAGCTCAAGCCTGCTCCTGCCATCTCAACAGAGCCTCAACCATAAGTATAAACATGTCTAACAATGGACATGCGAAACACAGCAATGATGGTCCATGGTACTGCTAACAGACCAACGATGAATTTAGAAACAAAAGCATAACCATAAAAAATTTACAAACAAAAGTATTCTCAAGAAAAGAGTTGTATTCTTTTTGAAATAGACGATGAATCCCAGCCCAATTCCATGTTCTTCACGTAACCTTGTTCTTCATATAACAGTATCATCACCAAAAGCTCTTCATATTGACCTTCTTCTTCAATCATCATCTACGATGATGGAATAAGTACTAAGATCACCAAATAAATCTGCATACAAGTTATCTCTTGTTAGATTCAGTCATAATAGTGAATGATTTGATTCAAAGTTCAGTCATAATACCAACATCAAGTAATATCACAACAAGTTCTGTATCTGTTAGAAGAGAGATATCACAACATCCTACTATGGAATACAATATCACAACAAGTTCAGACTTTTGGTTCAGTCACAATATCAAGTAATATCACAACATAATTCAGTCATAATACCAACATCAAGTAATAATACCAACATCCACAAATTACTCTCATTTAAAGATTCTTCAGCTTGCTGAGTAGCTACAACCATTTAACAAGTTCTTTCGCTAAGAATGGATAGAGTTCTAAACAGCATTCGTGCTTTCAGTTTGCTAAGTAGCTACAACCGTTTAACATGCAAGTTCCTTGACTAGAAATGGAAAGTTCTAAACAACATTCAAACTTCCACCAGTGCTTCCCATAAAGAAGCACAAATGGATACAGACAGATAAAGAAAATGCCAACTAAGTCGTTTCGCAAACATAGTGAAGACAGATTAAGAAAAGCAAACAAAAGAGTAAGGAAACCCAAATGTAGGAAAGTTGTATACCTGACTCTAAGACGTCATCCTCCTTCTCTTCAGCTCCAAATGTAGATGGATCCATATCAATCGGTGTCCTTAACCAGTTTTGTAGGAGAATCAATGCTTCCACAGTTCGGGGTTTTAAAGAACTTCGGAAATGACCAAGTATTCGCTTTTCAGTACTGAAAGCAGATTCACTTGCAACTGAAGAGACGGGAATAGCAAGTATATCTCTTGCTATAAGTGATAGAATATCAAATCTTGCAGCATTGCTTTTCCACCAAGTGAGTATATCAAACTTCGAACCATTTTTGTTGTCTTTTGTTGGTGAGTAAATCTGTTCCGATAAGTATCTTTCCACCTCTGATTTGTCAACATCCTCCGTTATAGATAACTGGGTTTTACGTTCTTCTCTATGGGCCTTATGTCTTCTCTTTCTATGTGACGTAGAACTA
This sequence comes from Papaver somniferum, assembly GCF_003573695.1. Lineage (NCBI taxonomy): Eukaryota > Viridiplantae > Streptophyta > Magnoliopsida > Ranunculales > Papaveraceae > Papaver > Papaver somniferum. Next base: position 77,937,298 of record NC_039363.1, read on the forward strand.
GAACTACAACTCTGGTGACTAGGACTACCACCAGTATCACCTACGGACTCCGACGAGGCTAACACACTTCTACACCTATATATTCTGCCTTATAAGCTGTGAATAATTCATTAAAATCCTTTTTCACTTCATCTAACCAATTGTTTACCAATCTTTGTTTCATCCAAGGAATATCATGCACAATCAGGTCTTCTAGTATTACTTGCAGTCCACGTTCTTTTTCTCTTGGGTCAAGAAGCACAGCAATAAACAATAAAGGATTCATGTTCTTATGCTCACCCCAATACTTGTTGTATTTAAGTAACATCTTCTCACCCATATGGCTTAAGTGAGGATCATGATGAGCATTTTGCCATTCTTTTAACTCTCCACGTACATCACAAATTTCCCCCAAAAATGTATGCGAAGTGACATACGTAGAACCAGAAAACTCAACAGTAGCTTCAAAAAATACCTGTAGAAACAGTTTTAATTGTTATAGAAACTTCATATACAGATCATATTAACTCGTAAGCAAAGACAAAAACATCTAGACACCTCAACAGTGGCTTCAAAAATGTTTACAGATACAGATCATATTAACTTGTAAGCAAATACCAAAACATCTAGACACCTCAACAGTGGCTTCAAAAATGTTTACAGATGGCTAAATATTATGAACTAAGAAATATAAAAATGTTTACAGATGGCTAAATATTATGGTACCAATACGGGCTTGATCTAAAGAAGCAATCAGTTGAGAACTAACTGAAGTAAGATGATCAAGGCTATCACACTTGAGGAATGCCAGCAACTGTTTTAAGGGTGCACCTTTAAAAGAGATCGATGTTATTGGGTTTAATTGTCTTCGATCACTCGGAATTCACAGTTGGTTCCCTTTATAAAAATTTGTGTGAGAATAATGATGCTAACTGTTCAATCAGTTCTGTCATTAGTACAATTTCTTGGACTAAGCTATGGAAAATGAGTGTTATGCACAGAATTAATCATTTGGAAGTGTCTTCATGACATTCTGTCGGTGGAAGATAGAATCCACAGGATTCTAAGCAATATTGACAACAGTTGCGCTTTGTGCAACTCTGGAATAGAAAACATTGATCATCTCTTCATGAAATGTGAGTTTGTAAGGAGTGTTAGGAAGTGATTGTAATACAAAATAAATAGAGTTAAAACTAAATGTATTATTTTTCAAAGTTGGTTTCAAAAAAAATAAAAAATCAGTCATGATGATGTTAACCGGGAAAACATTTGTGCCATCACTATTGGGTTTGTCTGGAAAACAAGGTATCAGAATGTTTTTGAGAATATAAAACCATGTTAAAAGTCTACGGCGAGCCAGATTGTTAGTCATATTATGACAGTCAGCAAGTCCAAAGAAAAGGAGAAGACACGAACTGAAGCAGCTAAAGAAGATGGTAGTAGTACGGCTTATTGTACTGTGGCTAGTAATATTCATACTTGTCTTCGTTTTGAGCAAAACTTACACACGAAATCCAAAGTAAAAACAAAGGAAAAAAAACCGAAAGAGATCGATGTTATTGGGTTTAATTGTCTTCGTTTTGAGCAAAACTTACACACAAAATCCAAAGTAAAAGAGAACAAACAGAAAGCTCAGATAAGTTTCTGAGAAATTAGATAATAATTGGATCTTATGTAGTACCCAAAAGTGGAAATGGTTAGCCACAAAACTTTGAGAAGTTGAGAAGAAAAATGTAAAGTTACAGAACTTTGAAGCGTGGAAATGCAGAAAAATTGACAGGGTCATGACCTTCTGGATGTTTCAGTAGGATGTTGACAATATGTACTACAACATTACATGTATGAAAAGAGTAATCGAAGAACTCATGCTGATAATTAAAATAAGGAATATAATTAAAGTAATAATGTTTAGTGATTACTAAATTAATAATGTTTTAAGATTACTAAAACTAATCAGTGGTGAAATGTGTTAGGCAATATCAAGTTTAGGGATATTTGATCAAATGGATATAATCATGCTGATAATTAAAGAGAATGAAATTTAAAATACCTGTAGAAACTGAACTAGGACTCGAGCATTAGCCCAGTCATACTTTTCAGGAGCATGCACGCGAGGCTTTTTCTTCTTGGCTTTTCTTCGACCAGATAAGGGAACTTCATCAGCATCAGAATCAGAAGAACTGGATTCCATTTCATCAAGAAAATCAGTACTGTCAATATCATCAACATTAACACCCATTACTGATTCATCGGGAATATCGAAAATAAACCTCTCACGAAATGATTTATCAGATCGTCCTAGCCTTATAAAGACTTTTTTGTATTTTTCTGCTGCATCCAACATCAAGTAAATGGAGTTCCATCTTGTTTTCACGTCTAACACTAATCCCTTTTTGTATTCCATTCTTTCAAGAAATAAGGCATCTAAGAATTTCTTCATTCTAGCAGGAGAGGACGTGACGTATTTAACCACCGACCTGATTCTGCTCACTGAAGTATGATATTTATTCAACCCATCCTTAACAACTAAAGCTAATACGTGGGCAGCACACCTTACATGTAAATGTTTACCTCCTACAATTGACGATCCCCAACTTACAACTTTCTCTTGGATATATTCAATTGCTTTTTTATTTGCAGATGCATTATCGAGCGTGATGGTGAACACTCTCTCAAGACCCCACTCTATCAAACATTTCTCCATGACTAGTAATTTGACAGAAATATATTATTCTTTTGTGTAACTTCCAGTGGTCATCGATGAAGTGGGCAGTAACCACCATGTAGTTGTAGTTCTGAATGGATGTCCATGTATCGGTTGTGAGACAAACTCTAACCTTGTTCGACTTGAAATAGTTCACCAAATTGGCTTTTTCACTCAAAAACAGTCCACAGATATCACGATAGACGGTCATCCGCGATGGAAGTTTGAACCTCGGCTCAAGATATCTACAAAATGCTATAAATCCTTCTCCTTCAACCATTCGGAAAGACTGTTCATCTGTGATAATGAACTTTATCAAGGCTCTCCTACATCCATCTTGACAGAACGTAACCCCAACTGTTTGCTGCTGATCTCCCAGATTGCTAGGCTGACCGAGAGAGTCCAACTACGCAGCTTCTAGTGACTCCATATACTTCCGACACTTGGTCAAATGCCAGTTCAAATTTGATGTGCCGTACTTCTTACCACCAGCCCTATATTTACCACCTTCACAGTAGTTACATTTCCCCCATTTAATACTAGATTCATCAACTCTCTTTTGGAAATGCTCCCACACCGAAGATGTTCTGTTCCGCTTCATACTTTCCCTGACCTCATGTTGAGAAGATGGTGGAGGTGGAGGTGGCGGAGATATAACAACACTGACCCTTTGTTGCACAGATTGATATGAATCTTGAGAGGGAATAGGAGGTCTCGTTGACATCAATTCTGTAATCTCAACCATGATTCCTCACTAGTCACTTCTGCAACCAATAAAGAATACTGCAACCAGTAATGCTACTGCAACAGTTACTAAGCCTGAGAACAAAGTAGAACTTCTACTGTAGAAGAATACTGCATCTAGAGAAAAGGTTCCCAATACAAATAGAGGTTATAAGGCAAAGAACAAGTGATATGAATAGAAAGCAGAGGCTAAGTGTGAGAATTAATGCAAATACTAGGGTAACAACAAAAAAAGAATGAAAATTTTAAGAATCAACCAAGAAAATGAATATAAAAACGACGAAACAACTCAAATTCAAACAAGAAATTGATTGATGAATTAGAACCAATTGATGCAACGAATCAAGGACTGCACCAATTTTATCACACCCATTACACCAACACAAATTTGAACAAAATTTTCATCACATAAAAAAAATTAGAACCCAGAAAGATATGTTAATGCCATACCTCCCAATAATCTGTGAAAGGGGATTGCCAGAATTCCTAAATACAAAGAGAAACGCAAATTCCAATCAATAACATAGGAATGATTGAGATAAAAACAATAAAAGTAAGATGAAGAATGAATAACGGAACCTGAAGGGATGAAGCATCAAAGCAGCACATAGTTTGTGAGTGAAATCAACATTTACATCTATCTTTGCTGTTCCTGTAATTCTTGCTTTGGTTGTTTTTTCAACTGCACTGGCACTGACAACCCATAAGAGTCTTATGATAAGACCATAAATAAAACTCAGGTGAATGGTTTCAAGTATTAAGTAAACAAAATTTAGCAAGAGGCCTGTAGGAGGAATCAAACCAAGAGGCCTTTAGATACAATTACAGGAACTAAAGGTTGATGATATAGCACAAACTTGTAGCAGCATTTTGCGCAAAAATTTAAGATAAAATAAGCCTTCCGTCATTCAACTAATTGATGTTATAATCTTTATTTCTGTCTAACATGAGACACTCCTTCTTACTGTTTTCTTTGACAAACACAATCATCTAAAATTTGTAATTGTTTCATAGATCTGGGTGGACTGCACATTCATCTAACAAACTAAAACTCTAAATTGGAAGTTCTGAACAGCAGTCTACCTAAATCTCATTCTATTCTATAAAACTCTATTAACAGCCACAAAGGATATCATTTAGTTTTACTACAGAATCCAAATTGTCTCAAACAAACTAAAACATCGAATCAAAAATCTACAGATCTCGTCTATCACCTTAATTTTTTCTTCTAAGTGAATCAGTGAACGATTAACAATACAATAAACACAATCATTAAAAAGAATTCTAAAAAAAACAACTAATTAATCATAAAATTTCCCAAATTGACCAATCAGTTAACATGCATTTCCCCATCCCACGTTTGAGTAAATTTCTACGAGAAATTCATCAATCAGTTAACATGCATGTTAATTTCTCAGCTAAATTCCTAGATCTTATTACTCAACTGATTACTCATATGAAGACGGAGATGATTACTCAGATCGAAACCCAAATCAAAACACAAATTGAAATCTATAAACACTTACATCTTCAGATCGAAACCCTCAAAACCCAGACTTCACTTCTTCTGCAGAAAATCACCACTTCGCTACTTCGAATGAAAACAGAGAAAAATGGTTTAAATGAAAAGCGATGAAATGGTTCGATAGAGAAAATCCATTTACTTTGTAATTTACCCCTATTATGTTTTAAAATAACAAAAAAATAGGCAGGAGGAGAAAACAATACAAGGGTTACTTTGTCTTTTCAGTATTAGACGGGTAGGCGGGTAGGGTAGGGTAATTTCGAGCTTTATCCGTCACCCTACCCATCTAACGGCGGTTAAGAAAATCTTTACCCGTTACCCTACCCGCCAAATAGTGGGTAGGATAGGATACGGTTACAACACGGGCGGGTAGGGTAGGGTTGGCGGATATGGGTAGGGTATGTGCATCCCTATAAATCTCTGTGTGCAAGTACAATATAATAGATTACTATCCTAGGAGTTAGGACTATCTAATTGGTACACCCAAGAGTTTTTGCTCCTCCCATACTCCCTACAAAAATAGGAAAGCACCTCTCCTGGACCGGGAGTCCGGGACTGAACCGTCCTACCGGAATAGGGATATTTGTTTTTCTTAGAGGAAAACCCGGCTAGTTTGAGGAATGGGTCATTTGAAGTAAACTTAAAACCCTTTGTTTTTGATAATGGCTAATTCTCACCCGATTGGTTAGTGTGTTTTTCTTTTTAAAAGAGAAGGTTCTATTAAGAGAAAAATATTTACAAAGAACAGGAAGACTTCAACACCTTATTAAGAGTGGAGAACTATCTCCCAGTTAAAAAGAATAGAGTTTACATGAACATGCCTAAAAGTTTCTTTTTCATGTAGCCAAAGAACCATAGTTTGCTTGATTGGTTAGTGTTGATTAAGTGTTAGATTAATCGATTTAATTGTTAATTAGTTATATTATATGTGAAATTAATTAATATTAATTAAACTTTAAAGCATGAAATAAATGAAAAGGTTTGATTTTTTTAAGAACACCAACCCAAATTCGGTGGATAAAATGGTAAATGCAAACCTATTTGGGTTGGTTGTGAACATAAAGATTCGGTTTAATTGGGATTTCATAAAAACTGATTATGATATATTTCTTAAAGAAAATTTTGATTCATACTTTCGGGGAACTTCGTTCATTTTGAATCAGCTTAACTGACTTTCGTACACGGTTATACTTAGCACGTGTAGCAAGCCTTTTAACTCGTTGGCGACGTTAATGGACGAGTTATAGTCTCGTGAGGGCGTACATCGAGATATACCCATAAAATATACTCAAAAATTACAATAATCCTCAATCTTCATCGGAGGAATCCCCGTCCGGATTATTGAATGACAAATAATCAGGATTGAACTTTGGAATTTTGGACTTCATGAATTCATAACTTCCGTCAAATATGAATCTTTTTTCCATTTTACTCCAAGTAGTGTATTTTGCGATTCCTTCCTACACAAACAAAAACACAAACTTACTTTGTCAGTGTTCAAGTGGAAGATCAAAAAACAAGAGAATTCAAAAAATACTTAGAAATTTTCTGATCGACAAACCTAAATAACTACGACAAAAAATCCTCTCTTGTATGCCTATAATCAACTATCCCTTTTTGGATAAGGTATCTATCGTGTTTTGTCATAGAGTTCTTCTCTATGTATTTTCATAATCTATCATATATTGGATTTACACCCTCCCTCAAAGGTTTCGAGCGCGTCATATGATGTCATGCTTTTATATATAGGGTATGAAGTGATGAATTAGAAAGAGTAGATGATGAAATGATCTTTGTAGAGTATATGAAATTAGGTGTGCGTGTTGTTTGAATATTGCATGGAGTACGAGCGAATAAAAGATGTAAGTTTGTGGCAAATTGGGTCTGGAGGAAGAGGTCGTTCTAGTATAGAGGAAGACCAAACCACTAGTCTTTTCGAAAAATGTAAAATAATTGGGAACAATCGACGCTAGTGAATTATAAAGACCCATTATGGCTTGATACCAACTAGACCACATTGACCGATTGTAGCTTTAAAAATCAACAGAAAGGTTGAAGTTTCCACCAGTCATAATCAGTTGATATGGCTGCACCCGTCGACCTATTATCGTCTACAAAATCAAAAAAATACTGATTTGTAGGCTTGCATAATAAGTATATACGAATATCTATATAATAACCGATTATGGGATAAAATTCAGCGAATCGGTTGATATTTAAAGCCATGCCGACCGATTGTATGTTCTATTTATAAAAAAAAACAAGTCGAATCGTGCATAAACCATAATTAAAACCCATAAGTTCATGGTACCATAAAGCGATTGTACCAAAATTAAAAAGAACCATCATTCAAACAAGTTTTACGATAATTATAAACCACCAAAAGTCTTAAAACCGTAAACGTATAATGTCTTAATTAGTATAATAAAACATGAGGGAGCATCAGCATCGGAAACAGTATCATCAGCATCACCACTACCACCAGCACCTTCGCCAGCACCACCACCAACATTGGCATCAGTAGTAGCAACAAGTTTTTTTTATAGCAACTACTCGAAGTTGATACATATCATCTATCTTTCTCATCACGTGCCCTCCGAAATGCAATTTTTTTTTCTTATCCTTCTTTCAAATTTGATGAGCTCCTCAAGCTCTTTATAGGCAAGTTGATCGTCTAGTTCAAATGCACTTGTATTGGCTCATTTTGATAACATGTGCCCTCCTTTTAATATTCCTTTCTTGAATATCTCGGTTGTAGAGACTTAAGTGGGTGAAATCAAAAAAAAAAAGTAAAATAAAAACACAAAGATATAAATATGACTAAAGAGTAAAAGATTCAAAATAAAATCCACATAATCAATGTATAAGACACATGCAAATATACCAATTTAACTGTATAAAAATCTAGTAAAATTAAACCCAAGGAATCGATGGATAAGATACACGAATATGCACCTATTCTGCATAGAAAATTCTCCTGATAAATGAAACCACATAATCAGTGGATAAGATATATAAAATATACTGATTCTAATTAGGAAACTCAAAAGACTAGTGAAAAAAATTGGTGTACGCGTCACACTAATACTCATCGATTGAATCTGCTCAAAATCCAAAAAAAAAATAATTCGACAGAATCGGTTGATGTTAAAGCATCTTATACACCGATTCTGGTTATGTTATTTAGACATGAATAAAATCAACAAGATCGGTGGATGTAGAATATCTTATGCACCGATTTTACTGCATGTTCTTCATGGACACAAAGAACTATACCATAATCGGGGGATACGACGGGTCTACATCCGTCGATTCTGGTAGTTTTTAGAAATTTAGGCTTGCAAAAAATAATTGATTTTTTCAATTTTAAATGTGTGGATCAATGAAAGGATGATAGTGATATACCAGGTTGATGAAGAATTACCTTAAATAAAAGGGTCGTTGATATTGGAGGAAAAAATGCGAGCATGGTTTTTAGGACTTGGAAAGATTTGATGGAAATAGAAAGTCTTTAGTTGTTTCGGGTTTTAATTTTTTGTTGTTTAGAGAAAAATAATGAAAATACAAAGAGTTTTCTATTTATATGTCGTTATAGTTAAGGGTAAGCAAAGGGCAGTTTGATATTTTTGCTCAATTTGGACACCCCATATCCTGGTTTTAGAATGTGAACAAAATTTAATAGACCTCAAACAACCGGTGAAGGGGAAAATGTTATGTTAAAAAGAAACATCAATTCTACTCTTATGCCCAAAAATCCCGAGAGAAATTTCGGGAGGAGATCCAAGGGCGGGTAGGATAGCGATTCTATCACCAAGACAAGAATAGTGTAAAGTGGGTCCCATCCTTATTCTCACATGAGATTTTCTTCGGGATTTTTCTCGGTCAACTAGTTATTTTCAAAAACGAAAACTTTTAAATACAAAAAAAATTAATGTCGAAAGAAAGACTTTCACCCCAAATTTTCTTTTTCAAGTTTAGTGCAATTTTATTTATGCTTCAAAATAAAAAAAAAGCAAAAAACTTAAGCCTTTTAAATCCAAAAGCTTAATATCGAACAAAACACTTCAGAAAGAAAGAAGGAAAAAAGAACTTTAAAAATAAATAAATAATCAAACATAATTTTTTCTGAACACATCGAAACTAGAGCACCATAGCATAACGGTGTCTCGATTACAATATACGAGCAATTATAACAAAATAGTGTGATAATCTTTCATTTTCATTGTCTGTAGATGATTCCCTTCTAAGAAAATACTTATAACCTCTACTAATTACACAAATTACGGTTGGTTATGATATTTTCAAGTCGAGACGGAAAATTTTCATTTGCACGTTGCAGAAAAATATTTAATCTAGCAACATATCAACCAACTATTTACGTATAGTTGATTCTCATGATACTTACAAAAATACTCGACGAACGAAATGTTTCTGAATTAAATTATTGTTTATATTTCTTAATGGTTGGTTGTTGTGATGCGGATTCTCAAGTAGGATACATATAATTAATTTTTCGGGTATTATTGGCTATGATACCAAGTAAAAAAAATCCCACAGTGTGCGGATAAATTTTATTTTCTTTCTTCGAATGAATCCTAGTCTTTATATTTGTACAAATCAGATTTGTTATGATTGTCGTATGCAAAATCTATCTTTAATAGCATGTTTGGATATACATCCAGAATAATTTTTTAACTTCTAGAAATTAAAAAGCAAAAAATTAATTTGGGTGGAAAATTTCAAAACGATTTTTAAAAGAAAGGAAATCGAATTATAAATGTTTAGAATTTCAGCTCGTAATTTGCCCACTCCTGCTTGTTTCAGAGAAAGTATCTTATTCAGAGTCCCGTTGTGGTTATAAGAGAACATGCATGTAAAGATGTAGCATCCTAGGATATCAAATCAAACTAATCAGTCAAAAAAAGAAAAGACCAAGGGATAAATGAATTAATAACTGACACGCAAAAGAAATAAAAATATATAACAAAAAAGGTTTTTAGGATCCTTTAACTTCTTACATAAATAAACAATAAAACAAAAATGTGGTACTTAGTTTTTTGGATAAAAGACGGCAAACTGCAAACTAATCCAATCCAATACAATCCTCACAGTACAAAAATCCAAGAGACGTGATTCGAATATCTTTAGGTAAAACTACAGAACTCTACAACAGTGGGTACAAAAGTTGTGATTAAAAAAGTTACGTATTCACAAGGAAAAAAATCATTAAGGAAAAAAGACGGCCAAAAATCTCATCCCTGACTTTTCATAAGTTGCGGATGCAGCTCCCCGGAAGGAATTGCGGATGCAGCTCCCGGGGAGGAAATTTCCCTTCTGAATTTGGCTTGTGTAGAATTTAACAGACCAGCGGTAAGGTATCCCACACACTGTAGAGGATAACCAAACCGCGGAGTTCTCGAACAACCAAGATAATTTTGGAAATTTAGAAATTCAGCTTCAGCATCCATGTATGTGCTTGGGCATATGTTAGCTTCTTTGTTGTCCAACGGTCCAGCTAATGTAAGTTCCTTTTCTCAAACGTACTAGACTTAAATTTATCAAAACCGTCAACCCCAACCCCCCCCCCCCCCCCCCCACCCCAGCATTTATTTATAGGTGTAGAATCCACTATACCATCCATCTCTTTCAGCTGGATCTCATGCAAGTTGAAGATCTTAACCATAGGATGCCTCGCCAACGATAAAATCATTTTCCTGGCCATATTCGTGGCCTTGGCGGACATGGCTCAGGCAACAAAATATGCTCACGAGGACACTGTAAGTTTGTAACCATTATAATGGCTTCTGTTCCCAGCAAAACGGACTTCTCATTGATTTGTATGTGAAAGAAACATAAGAATATAAAATGACAAATCGCGGAATGGGGAGAAGGACGGAAGGTCTTATATCTACGTAGTGTTTGTTTGACAAGTCCATCTCAGTAGTGGTCCAACAATATTGAATGTGTGAGGATCTCTTAAAGGCTAGAGTTACACAAGAAGCCTAAACACCGTGGCTAGTAGGTCATGTACTAATCCGAGTACAACAAATCGAATTTCTTCTCATATTATCCCAAATAACCATTTGATTTTCTTCTCAAATCACCCCTAATCATCTTTTAACAACACGACTTTCTTCTTCGTCTCTTTTCTAATAGAATACCTTAGAATTACTCTTTTTAGGAAAACTTGAATCTTGTTCATCTCATTGTATACATTATGCAAAGAAGGAAATTGTGTGGAGAAGTATGGTTCTTCTGAAGTTGAGTGGATGTCAAACAACCTAAGGGTGCTTATGGTATTACTATGTGGAAAGGAGTTATGCAGAGGAAGAATTTTTTTTTTCTTTTTTTTTTTAAGTAATGTGAAATTCAAGGTCAATAATTTGAAAAAAAAAAAAAAAACTAGATTTTGGGAAGATGACTCTAGATCGGAAGTTTTGTTTGTGACTACTATGTGCAATGGACCAATGGTAATGTTGTTGAGGTGTTACATAATTTGCAGGTTCCAAGAAGTTTATATACATTAGATATAAGAGAATTATATATTGTTTCTAATTGTTTAAGTAATATTAGCTTACAAAACCAAAATGAAGATGTGTAAGAATGGACTTTATCTTTATCTTGATAGTTCGAGTATCCTGATTTTATTTTGATTGTTGATATGCTCACTCAAATAAGATAGATAGAAATCACAAATTATCTTCATCTCAGACTTTGTCATTCCACAAGTTTCGACTTGTGAGGTGAATAAGAATCTAGGATGCTCTTTGGGAGTCGTAAGTTCCGAATTTTAAGGTTTTCTAGACTTTGTCTGTAGGTACCCAAGTGTTTTGATTAATGTAGAAGTGTATTTACTTTAACTATAAAGACAAGCTAAATAATACACAAGTAAAGTAAATAACACAACATAATATTTTGTTAACGAGGAAACCGCAAATGCAGAAAAACCCTAGGACCTAGTCCAGTTTTGCATACCCTCAGAATTAAGACATTATACAAATACCACTACCAACTTCATATAGTTGAGACCAAGTAAACTACCCCCAGTTACCTACTTTCCATAGTATACCCGCACCTACAACCAATCAGGCCAACGTACATGAATCCTAAGATAAAGTCCACTATATTAAGTTGCTTCACCTGCTTGTGATGACTTCAAGCCCTCAACTCCTTTGGATCGTCTTCCGAAACAGTAAAAGACTAATCTGTATTCGGTAACTGCTATCTCAATCTCAAGAAGTAAATCAGAGATTTAGTCGAGTCAAACAAAGGTTCATCCATTTAATCTAATAAATTCATTTTTTTTTTTTGGATTAGATCAACCAAGATCTAGAGTATCAAGATAACCAGTTTTAGGTTTATAAACTGTCATATTCAGATCCTGAAGAAGATCACAAAATGATAGCTTGCTCATGATCTATATGACTAGAAATAAGATGTCTATCAAAAGTGAAAAAGCGTGGGTCTAACAAACTCACCAATATTTATCTTAGCAATCTGTATGGACTAACTCCAATATACTTTCAAGAGAATCAACTAGACAGTCATACTCAATCTTAAGAAAAAGTATATCAAAAAGTTATATTTTCAATTTCTCGATTCAATCCGCAATCAAACAAATAGGAATTTGCGAGCCTGATTGAATACAAGAGAAATAACTTGAACGGTACCAATGTTCAACGATCAATCAATTTCAATCAACAACCAAAGGTTGGATTTACCAATTGATTGATTCAACGCATAACCTGTGATATTTCATTTATATAACAAAATATAATGCGGAAAAGAAATAATACAGACACCAGAAGTTTTGTTAACGAGGAAACCGCAAATGCAGAAAAACCTCGAGACCTAGTCCAAATTTAAACACCACACTGAATAAACCGCTATAGACACTAGCCTACTACAAATCTAACTTCGGTCTGGAATGTAGTTGAACTCTAATCAATCTCACATTGATTCAAGGTACAGTCGTGATCCTTACTCTCTGATCCCAGCAGGATACTACGCACTTGATTCCCGTAGATGATCTCACCCACAGCTAAGAGATTCTACGACCCAAAGTCGAAGACTTAATAAACAAATTTGTATCACACAAAAAAGTCTATTGAATAGATAAATTTGTCTCCCACAGATAAACCTACGAGTTTTGTTCTGTCTTTTGATAAATAAAGGTGAACAGGAACCAATTGATAACCCGGACTTATATTCCTGAAGAACAACCTAGTATTATCAACCACCTCACAATAATCTTAACCGATTAACGAAACAATATATTGTGGAATCACAAAAGATGAGACGAAGAAGTTTGTGACTACTTTTCAATCTTGCCTATCGGAGATATAAATCTCAAGCCGATCTTATGATTGTACTCAATCACGATAGAAGACAATAAGATCAGATCAGGCAACTACAGAGAAAATAGTTGGGTTTGGCTTCATAATCCCAACGAAGTTTTCAAGTCGTTAACCTACGGGGTTTCATGAAAAACCTAAGGTTAAAGGAGATTCGACTCTATCTTATGCAACTAGTATCACACAGGAGGTGTGGGTATTAGGTTTCCCAGTTGCTAGAGTTCTCCTTTATATAGTCTTCAAATCAGGGTTTGCAATCTAAGTCACCTTGGTAACAAAGCATTCAATATTCACCGTTAGATGAAAACCTGATTAGATTCAAGATCATGTCTTTCAACCGTTAGATCGAACTTAGCTTGTTATACACACATGAAATGTAACTTCATTTAGGTTTGGGTAACCGTACCTAAACGTGTACACTTAGTCGGTTCACAATAGTTAACCAATGGTTAGCCATATGAGAACTTTCATATCAACCTTATTCATCTTCACCATAACTAGTTCAAATGAATCAAATGAAACTAGTTAGAGAGTTGTTCAATTGATTAGATCTCATAATGTTGATGGTGGTTTTTAGTTCCGGGATAAAGTTTTAAATTTCCCGTATTTAATATACTGTCACTCTGTAAAGAGACAGAGCCATGTAAAAGTGATAAGTGTCCAACCTCTTCACTGGCGCATTTATTGAGCAATTCAATATATTCACATGAAATTTACCCAGAATGGTGCATGTAGCAACAATCCCAGATTTTCTGTAAATTTTGGCACCTTGCCTGTATTATTCAGTTAATATAAGCTTTTTTGAACGCTTTATGTGCTGTGTTGCCCGGCTGAACCCTTAATATTGATATGGCATGACAATTTGTGTTCACTCGCAACAGAGTAGCACGAATTTCCAAGTATCAAGGCTAAGGTCCTTGCATAAAGTATTCAATCATAAAGCATACTGCTCTCTGGTAACGAACTTAAAAAACTCTGTGTCAACACATAGAATTCAATCAATTTTGTGATAATTCACAAGATTCAGATATTACCCTGACTAATTTGCAAAAATTAGGGTTTTACGCCTTGCGCAGTTGTTGATGGTGGTTTTTAGCTTAGGGTTAAAATCGTAAAACCTTACACCTGACATGACGTCACTAGGACCACTAGCGCATTTGTTGAATCATTCAACACGCCTACGTAAGAATTACCAGGGTACCTTTTTTTTTTACATATATATATATATATATATGTGTCATGTTCCACGGTAGAACCCTTAGTATTGACCGACACCACCTTCGTACACCAAACCCTAAATTCTTACACCACCGTGCCAATGGCAAACCATGCCATCCACGTCTCCGCGCCAAGGCATGCCAACCATGCCAGCCACGCCACCGTGCCAATGGCAAGCCGTGCCAGCCACATCTCCGCGCCAAGGCATGTCAACCATGCCAGCCGCACCACCGTGCCAATGGAAAACCATGCCAGCCACGTCTCCGCGCCAAGGCATGCCAACCATGCCAGCCACACCACCGTGCCAATGGAAAACCATGCCAGCCACGTATCCGCGCCAAAGCATGCCAGCCGCGCCACCGTGCCAATGGCAAACCATGCCTTCCACGTCTCCGCGCCAAGGCATGCCAACCATGCCAGTCGCACCACATGTGCCAATGGCATGCCGTGCCAGCCACACCTCCGTGCCAAGGCATGCCAACCATGCCATCCGCGCCACCGTGCCAATGGAAAACCATGCCATCCACGATTCCATGCCAAAGCTATGCTGGCCGCACTACATGCCGCTGGCTACCAAAATGAAGGGTTGCAACAATCAACGGCCACCCTTCCATCTGAGATGCAGATCTCAGTCGTCCAAGGTCGCCAGCCAACGCGTGGTAACCTTTGGCCCAACGCCAAAACCATAGTTTTGGCCACGCCTAAACCGCGCCAAGGCATGCCGACCATGCCACATGTGCCAATGGCATGTCGTGTCATCCACCTTGCCACGCCTAAACCATACCATGCCGGCCTTCCCTTTATGGCTTCCAAAACAAAGGTGTGCGACAATGAACGACCACCCTTCCATCTTAGATGCAAATCTTAGCCGTCCAAGGTCGCCAGCCAAAGCATGGTAACCTTTGGCCCAACGCCAAAACCCTAGTTTTGGCCACGCCTAAACCGCGCCAAGGCATGCCGACCATGCCACATGTGCCAATGGCATGCCGTGCCAGCCACGTTACCGCGCCTAAACCATACCATTTCGGACTTCCCTTTACGGCTGCCAAAACGAAGGCGTGCGACAATCAACGGCTACCCTTCCATCTTAGATGCAAATCTTAGCCGTCCAAGGTCACCAACCAACGCATGGTAACCTTTGGACCAACGCCCACGCCTAAACCGCGCCAAGGCATGCCGACCATGCCACATGTGCCAATGGAATGCCATGCCAGCCACCTTGCAGCGCCTAAACCATACCATGTCGGCCTTGCCCTCACGGCTGCCAAAACGAAGGAGTGCGACAATCAATGACCACCCTTCCATCTTAGATGCAAATCTTAGCCGTCCAAGGTCGCCAGCCAACGCATGGTAACCTTTGGACAACGCCAAAACTCTAGTTTTGGCCACGCCTAAACCGCGCCAAGGCATGCCGACCATGCCACATGTGCCAATCGCATGCCGTGCCAGCCACCTTGCCGCGCCTAAACCATACCATGCCGGCCTTCCCTTTACGGATGCCAAAATGAAGGCGTGTAACAATCAACGACCACCTTTCCATCTTAGATGCAAATCTTAGCCGTCCAAGGTCACCAACCAACGCATGGTAACCTTTGGCCCAACGCCTAAACCGCGCCAAGGCATGCCGACCATACCACATGTGAGAATGACATGCCGTGCCAGCCACCTTGCCGCGCCTAAACCATACCATGCCGGCCTTCCCATCACGGCTGCCAAAACGAAGGCGTGCGACAATCAACGACCACCCTTATATCTTAGATGCAAATATTAGCTGTCCAAGGTCACCAACCAACGCATGGTAACCTTTGGCCCAACGCCAAAACCGCGCCAAGGCATGCCGACCATGCCACATGTGCCAATGGCATGCCGTGCCAGCCACCTTGTTGCGCCTAAACCATACCATGCCGGTCTTCCCTTCACGGCTTCCATAACGAAGGCTTGCAACAATCAACGGCCACATTTCCGCAGATCTTAGCCGTCCAAGATTACCAGCTAACTCAGGGCAACCCTTTGGCTCGACGCCAAGCCCTTGTTTTGGTCGCGCCCAAACAATGCCAAAACCCTAGATTTTGGCCACGCCTAAACTAGGCCATATTAAAGCCATGCCTGCCATGCTTTCATGCCACTGGCTACCAAACGAAGGGTTACAATAATCAACGACCACCCTTCCTCTCAAGACGTAAAATCTCGATCGTCGAAGGTCACCACCGAGCCGGCAAGTCTCCCAAGATCAACTTGCCAAACAACAACAATATGCTACATGTTTTCCACGAAAACACTCGAGACATCAACACATGTCACAAACTGTGGGATGCTCATTGGGTATTGGTTCGGCGGGTTACAGCGTGCGGCGTACACTACGCCCGTTACAAGACAGTGTCATAAGGATGAGGCGGTTAGTAAAGGGAGTAATGGTAAACGCTTTCTTTTATGGAACATCAATTCCAGGCGTTACAGGTTACCACATCTCCCACTTACTCATACGTTTTCCATTTCTTACGAGACCAGAGTACGTTTCACTTCGACTTGTATAAATAGGTCTTACCTATTTCCACCGAACAACAAGTTCTGGTCAGGAGCATACAACACTCAGAAAACGTTTGCTAGCTTTCCCATCTGTTAGCTTCCCACTTTCTGATGCAAGTCACAAAACAACTACTCTTCCAGGATCAACTATTCTGGTCTCAACACTCTCTTCACTTCCCTCCCCAAAACCAACCCTTCTCCTCCTTTTTGTGACCGAAGCAAGTCTGAAACAACCATTTCTTGGTTTAGGCCGGATTTGTATAGATTGATCTCTTGAATCTAAAGTACTCCCTTGCAGTATATTGTTTAGGGTTTAGACTCGTTTCTCACCCACACACCCGAAATTACCGAAATCAGCAGAAACCGTTTTCACCCTCAAACAATTGGAGACCACATTGGGAGATTGATATTTCGGTTACAATGTCAACTTTCAATCCTCGATCTCATATTTCGACCCATACGTCAGGACGGTAGAATCCAAACGACCCGCCCATGGATTGACGGCTCAGTTACCAGACGACCCGTTTACCAGTCATGACATGACAAGGGATGACTGGGGACTTTCCACAGTCACGGCGGTGCTTCCCACAAAACTCGGTCTTACACCCGGGAGATTCCTTTTCATCAGGAGATCCGAAAAACCGAGTAAGTCTTGCTAGACAAAATACATGGTCTACTACTTCAAATCTTCACAAGGGAGATAAAAAAACCGATAGCCATATTTTTCCCGTGTTTCATGCTTTCTACCATCGTGTAACATTCACAATTCCATGACTTCCCTGGGGTACTCATGCCACTTATATTCATAACCAAAAACATCAATATTCTAAAACAGTTCATTCCAAATAATAATCCAAAACCCTCAGGGGTAATACTTGTCTATCAACCCAAAAATCTAGAAAATCAAAACCATACCAAGCGCTTTGTTTGCCTTTCAAAGAAAAAATAGTCACCTACCCGTACGTGCCTACTTTGCATAGTAATGATTACCCGTCACTATTCATTAGGTAGCCGATGTTAATAAGGTGATATTCGAAGAGGAATTGTTTATGACGAAGTGTTTCTATAAGTTTATGAAAGGCATACCCACGGCAAGGTTTACACCAGTTCAGAAGAACAATATTTCTACAGATTTATGGAAGGCATACCTATGGCTAGGGTTTGCACCAACACAAGAAAACAAGAAAACAAATTGAAAGAAAAACACTGGAGTACATAGCTGGAACATGCTTGCCCACTTTATTGCTACCGCGCTACCGCTAACACCAGGACGTGAGAACAAAGATACGAGATAAAAAGGAAAGCCAACCCCTTTCATACGCATAACACTTTTGGAATTTGAATAAGGAAATGATTTCCTATTTGAGCTACGTATGGAAAGAGGCAACTGGGCCCGCAAGAACAAGTCTGAGCCACGCCAAGCCAGCGACAAGCCAACAATCCGCGTCATGCCCAGCCGACAGTCCGCGCCATACCAAATCCAATCCAACGTCCATGCCAAGCAAGCGTCCATGCAAAGCCAGCGCCTATTCCAAGACGATCCAGCGCTAACAACTTGCATCGTTCCAGCGCCAGCAGCTTGCATCCTTCCAGCGCTAACAACTTGCATCTTTACAGCAGCTTGCATCTTTCCAGCGCCAACAGCTTGCATCCTTTCCGGCGCTAACAGCTTGCATCTTTACAGTAGCTTGCATCTTCCCCGCGCCAGCAGCTTGTATCCTTCCAGTGTTGCTCTTGAACGCCCAGTAGAAGGGAATCAGGAATCTAATTTTGTTACACGAAAAGACCAAGAACGACTTCTCCAAAATCGAAGCAAAGAAAAATCAGAAACCCCCCTGAGTTCACAAAGACTCTTTTCCCTGTCAGGGGATGCATGATTTCTGTGGACTTCGCCCGCAAAATCGTGCAGTCTATGATGAAACATTTATATGAGATTCTTTATTTCCCCAAGGCGCAACGTCAAGGCATATTTTCATCCCTCAAACGCATTGCATAAGGGAAGCAGCTGTTTCCAACCAAAGAAGTCATTCTCAAACCCCAACCTCTCCTGGAAAGCATGATTGATAGATGGAACTGGAGACTCCTAACCATTGTTCGCTTGAAGGGTGTCCAGTTTGACAGCACACTGATTAACGCGGACACTCCGCTTCAACATCCTCCAGCAGCGACTTCGCTTCAACGATCACTCCGACAGCCGCTCCGCTTCAAGGCTCGCTCCAGCAGCCGCTCCGTTTCAGCGTTCTCTCCATAAGCTTCTCCAGGATCCGAAGACGAGGCTTCAACGTTCGGCTTCTTAAGTTTCAACATCTTCTCCAAGAGCCGAAGCTGCTTCAACGACGCTTCTTCCTGCAAAGGGTCGTACCACCACGCTTCCCATGTCAAGGATCATGATCACATCCAACCAATCTTCGTAGTCATGGACAGTTTGCTCGCTTACGCATCCATCCAATCCTTTTACTTCCACGGACGCGCATACAATTCCAGCCAACCTACGACAATGTAGTCTTTTCTGATTACATACGCTACCAAGAATTGTTCTCGCTCATTTGTTGATACCAGCCAGAGCTTCACCACAGCAGCAATCACTACAAAGATGAAAACATGTAAACCATACTTGAGGACTGAGGATATACACGGAATCCTTTCACTGTCAAAGCTCAGAAGACACAGTCAACCAAAAGGCCATACCCGCAACAAGATCATCTACTCTTCAAGGGTGCAGCGCAAGAATATCATCACCTCTCTGTCTAGAAGACGCCTTCAACACTTTATGAGGCCGCGGAGGATCCCAAGCCTGCTAAGAGGAAAAAAACTTCATAAACTGAAGAAAAATACGACTGGGGACTTCTCTTCGCAGTCCATCGACGACCATCAAAGACTCATGAGATAACTCCAGAGACGCGGCTGAAACATTTTCTTGAAGAAACAAAAGGAGCCATGATAAACAACATAAATCTCTCATTCCTACATCTTCGCTATCCAGAATATTTCGTCCATGCGATATACTGAGCATCCCAGGGTCGCATCCAGAAGAGTACGATAAGCTTGTATCAAATCACGTGGACGTGGATTCAAGGCGATGCAATGAAAATAGGATACACATAGGGACTACCAGCATGAGACGCTTTCACTCCCCTCAACCAGGTTATTTCTGATTTCAACATCATCACTGTCGAAGTTTCACGAGCCGCATGAATTTCTCAACACGAAGCCGTACATGTACACCAAAGACTTCAAGAGCACGCCACAAAGAGACATTCAGATATTCATCCATGCCATCGGATCAAACCGAAGTATAACTGGGGACTTCTTACCACATCTCATTTCATACGATAGTCCAAGATTCAGAAGATGGTTCGAAGGATGTCGCTTGGAACAAAGTCCTGAAAGACTTGATAGCAGCACATCGGAAATGGAACGTCTCCATATTTCATCCGGGGGCGCCTGAAGTTTTTGACCATACAAGCATTCACAGCACATCATCATCACGATCAGAAGGACCAGGCACTGAACAACCTAAAGTCGAGGATGGACCGACACCGCAACCACAATCTCCAAGATTAACCCTGACATGATCGTTGTTGAGCATATATTCCATCCATCCGTCCCAAGAGCGCAATGGAGTTTGGTAAATTTTGGAATCCACTGGAGAGACACTGCAGACAAAAGCGCGGATACAAATGAGCAACAGAAAACAGAAGAAGGTCAATACATATTTTCATATGGACGGAGTTTCTAGAGTCTTGCACATAATAAAGCTCCCTTATTGCTCCATGAACGGGAACAGATGACTTGGAGCGACTATGCTACCCCGGGCCCGCAACATCCCTCCTGAATTCTTCCTGAGTTTCACTGTAGGGCCGTTTTCACCTCCTAAACGAGCTCAAAACCTGAATATTCCCTCTTAAGGAGATAGTAAATTCTTTTCCGGTCAGATGGAGGGGCGGACCATCAAAATCTGAGTTCGTACGAGAATTCTACAACGATTTTAGTAAGGAGCGCTAATTAGAGGTTTCGGCATCCCAAACCCTGATTTCGACAAATTTTCCAGGTGCCATCACTACTATTTGATAACCGAAGTTCTAGCGTCATGACCATCGTTTGGTAGCCGAAGTTCTGAAACCAGTTTACACCATTCTGCGGACTGAAGACAGTTTCCACCATTCCGCTGACCGAAGCCATTTTCCTCCATTCCAAGCCGACCAACGCTTGCGGCTCCCATTCCAAGCCGACCAACGCCTGCGTCTCCCATTCCAAGCCGACCAACGCCTGCGGCTCCCATTCTAATCCGACCAATGCCTGCGGCTCCCATTCCAAGCCGACCAACGCCTGCGGCTCCCATTCCAAGCCGACCAATGCCTGTAGCTCCCATTCCAAGCCGACCAACGCCTGCGGCTCCCATTCCAAGATGACCAACGCCTGCGGCTCCCATTCCAAGCCGACAATCTACATCTCACCACTTCACGGTCTAGCCAAAAACACCACAAGTATAATCTATGCAAGGCCGCCAACACGAGAATCACGAACTATCCTTACCTCTCGAAAAAGGTTAGTCGGGTCTTCTTGACCATCTTTTCACGACTTGTCATTTCGATTCTGTCCTCGCCTGTCACCATCTTATGCTTACCTCGCAACAATACTCCTGTTCCGAGCTAAGCAGGGGACTTAATGTTGATGTTGGTTTTTAACTTAGGGTTAAAATCGTAAAACCTTACATCTGACATGACGTCACTAGGACCACTAGTGCATTTATTGAATCATTCAACACGCCTACGAAAGAATTACCAGGGTACCTTTTTTTTACATATATATGTGTCATGTTCCACCGTAGAACCCTTAGTATTGACTGACATCACCTTCGTACACCAAACCTTAAATTCTTACACCATCGTGCCAATGGCAAACCATGCCAGCCACGTCTCCGCGCCAAGGCATGTCAACCATGCCAGCCGCACCACCATGCCATCCACGTCTCCGCGCCAAGGAATGCCAACCATGCCAGCTGCACCACCATGCCAGCCACGTCTCCACGCCAAAGCATGCCAACCATGCCAGCCGCGCCACGGTGCCAATGGCAAACCATGCCTTCCACGTCTCCGCGCCAAGGCATGCCAACCATGCCAGCCGCACCACATGTGCCAATGGCATGCCGTGCCAGCCACACCTCCGTGCCAAGGCATGCCAACCATGCCAGCCGCGCCACCGTGCCAATGGAAAACCATGCCAGCCACGATTCCATGCCAAAGCCATGCCGGCCCCGCTACATGCCGTGGGCTGTCACAACGAAGGGTTGCAACAATCAACGGCCACCCTTCCATCTGAGATGAAGATCTTAGTCGTCCAAGGTCGCCAGCCAACGCATGGTAACCTTAGGCCCAACGCCAAAAACCTAGTTTTGGCCACGCCTAAACTGCGCCAAGGCATCCCGACCATGCCACATGTGCTAATGGCATGCCGTGCCAGCCACCTTGCCGCGCCTAAACCATACCATGCCGTCCTTCACTTTACGGCTGCCAAAACAAAGGCGTGCGATAATCAACGACCACCCTTCCATCTTAGATGCAAATCTTAACCGTCTAAGGTCGCCAGCCAATGCATGGTAACCTTTGGCCGAATGCCAAAACCCTAGTTTTGGCCACGCCTAAACTGCGTCAAGGCATGCCGACCATGCCACATGTGCCAATGGCATGCCATGCCAGCCACCTTGTCGCGCCTAAACCATGCCGGCCTTCCCTTTACGGCTTCCAAAACAAATGTGTGCGACAATCAACGACCACCATTCCATCTTAGATGCAAATCTTAGCCGTCCAAGGTCACCAACCAACGCATGGTAACCTTTGGCCCAACGCCCACGCCTAAACCGCTCCAAGGCATGCCGACCATGCCACATGTGCCAATGGTATGTCGTGCCAGCCACCTTGCTGCGCCTAAACCATACCATGCCGGCCTTCCCTTTACGGCTGCCAAAACGAAGGCGTGCGATAATCAACGACCACCCTTCCATTTTAGATGCAAATCTTAGCCGTCCAAGGTCGTCACCCAACGCATGGTAACATTTGTCCCAACGCCAAAACCCTAGTTTTGGCCACGCCTAAACCGCGCCAAGGCATGCCGACCATGCCACATGTGCCAATGGCATGTCGTTCCAGCCACCTTGTCGTCCTAAACCATACCATGCCGACCTTTCCTTTACGGCTGCCAAAATGAAGGCGTGCGACAATCAACGACCATCTTCCATGTTAGATGCAAATCTTAGCCTTCCAAGGTCACCAACCAACGCATGGTAACCTTTGGCAAAACGCCCACGCCTAAACCGCGCCAAGGCATGCCGACCATGCCACATGTGCCAATGGCATGGCGTGCCAGCCACCTTGCTGTGCCTAAACCATACCATGCCGACCTTCCCTTCACGGCTTCCAAAACGAAGGCTTGCAACAATCAACGACTACATTTCCGCATATCTTAGCCGTCCAAGGTTACCAGCTAACGCAGGGCAACCTTTTGGCTCGACGCCAATCCCTAGTTTTGGTCGCGCCCAAACAATGCCAAAACCCTATCTTTTGGCTACGCCTAGACTAGGCCATATTAAAGCCATGCCGGCCATGCTTTCATGCAACTGACTACCAAACGAAGGGTTGCAATAATCAACGGCTACCCTTCCTCTCAAGATGCAAAATCTCGACCGTCGAAGGTCACCACCGAGCCGGCAAGTCTTCCAAGCTCAACTTGCCAAACAACAGCAACATGCTACATGTTTTCCAAGAAAACACTCGAGACATCAACACATGTCAAAAACTGGGGGATGCTCGTTGGGTATTGGTTTGGCGGTTTACAAGGTGCGGCGTACACTACGCCCGTTACAAGACAGTGTCATAAGGATGAGGCTGTTAGTAAATTCAGGGAGTAATGGTAAAACGCTTTCTTTTATGGAACATCAATTCCAGGCGTTACCGGTAACCACCTCCTCCCATTTACTCATCTGTTTTCCATTTCTTACGAGACCGGAGTACGTTTCACTCGACTTGTATAAATAGGTCTTACCTATTTCCACCGAACAACAAGCTCTGGTCAGGAGCATACAACACTCAGAAAATGTTTGCTAGCTTTCCCATCTGTTAGCTTCCCACTTTCTGATGCAAGTCACAAAACAACTACTCTTCCAGGATCGACTATTCTGGTCTCAACGCTCTCTTCGCTTCCCTCCAAAAAACCAACCCTTCTCCTCCTCTTTGTGACCGAAGCAAGTATGGAACGACCATTTCTTGGTTTAGGCCAGATTTTTAAAGATGGATCTCTTGAATCTAAAGTACTCCCTTGCAGTACATTGTTAATGGTTTAGACTTGTTTCTCACCCATACACCCGAAATTACCGAAATCAGCAGAAACCGTTTTCACCCTCAAACAACAGTATATCAGACTTTGCATGTCTAAATTAAGCTTAGGAAAACTAGGTAATTAATCCGCCATGGATTAGTAGGTGCAAAATCTTTCCCAGAATCAGAAAACAAGAAATAAAGGAGCCGCAGAATAAGAAAATCAGCAAAGGGAGGCGTGGCCATGCCCTAGGTCAGCCGACGCCATTTGTCATTGGCCACGCCCCATGTTGCCTAACCGTCCCTATTTCCCTCGACCAATCAGGTCGCCTTAAACCCGCCACATGCACATAAGTTGTGGCTGGGCCCATACTTGCCGACCCTATTTTCCGTCGACCAATCAGGTCGCTTTAAACTTGCCACACCCACACCATAAGTGTGGCCACTCCCGCGTTTGGACGACCCTCTCTTTTTCGACCAATCAGGTTGCTCTAAACCTACCGAGGTATTAAAAAAGAGATCCAAAATTGCGCCAATACCTATATTGGCTTTCCAAAGTTGCGCCAATGTGCTAACTGACATATCAAACGTGCATGCCCAACGTGCCGGACGTGCCACTTTGCCACAGAAGCATGCCGAACGTGGCAACATACCATAAATAATGCACTTACGTGCCAACCCATCTTATGTTCGTGGCCAATGTCATAACAGTCTCCAATGTGGTTATCCTAGCCAGAAACATGACCTTGCATGGTTGAAACCCTAATTTCCAGTCGTGGTACAAATTATGCCACTTCGGGCCCCACGAGCCGTGCAAGACCCAGGAAACCCTTATAAAGACGCCATATCATAGCCACCCATGGCAATCCTTACTCCTGTGGCCGTTTTTACATGATGGCCTGGCTATGGTTCCTTTGGCATGGATATGACACCATTTGCACAAAACGTCGATGCGCCACGGCCACATGCCGCATGTTGTATGCACTAATTAGGGTTTTGGCACTCCAAACCCTAATTTAGGAAAAGTTGCTACGCCAACCAAGCCAAGTAACGTTTCCCAGAGTATTGGGATTGATGTGGCAACAGGGCCAATGTTGCCACGCCACATTTGGGTCTAACACCAATGTGCCAAAATCTAGCGGCCATGGCTACGCTATGCGCTACTTGCACCATCGTGCCACTGGCATGCGCTAACTATGTCAGCCACGCCACCGCGCTGCAGAGCACGTGCTAATAAGGGTTTCGATACGCCAAACCCTAATTTTGCTAAAGTCGTCATGCCAACTAGGTCAAGTGATTCTCATAAGGCCTTAAGTTTAATTTTAGCAACATGGCCAATGTTGCCGGATCTAGATTTGGGTCTAACACCAATATGCCAAAACAGCTTCCACGGCTATGCCACTGACATACCGCTATACCATGGATATGCCAGGCGCCACTATGCCAATGACGCCACTTTACTATACAACAGGATGTGGCCATAATCAATGGTCATCCTTTCTCATAAGCTACAATCTCAGACGTCCAAATTCGCCATGGAATTGACAGGCCTATGACAAGTTTTAGGCGGCCATCTAAGGCAATCCTAGTAACATCACATGCTATTTTACTATGGCAAGTCTCCTGATTTTGACTTGCCACGCGTAGCAATCTGCTACACGTTTTTCACGAAAATACTTGAGACATGTCACAAACTGGGGAATGCTCATCAGGGTATTGGTCTAGAGGTTTACAGCATGCGGCGTGCTACACATCCATCATAAGAAAGTGTCAGTAAAATAGGGAAGTTAGTGGAGGAAAGAAGTAGTGGGTGTAAACGAACCTGCTTCCTTCATAGTGGAGGCGTGGTTTCTGGCAGTTACACATTACTCCACTCTTCCATCACTCAATCACTCCCACTTCCTACGAGACCAGGATGTATTCAATTATGATTTGTATAAATAGGTTTTACCTATATTCCATCAAAAACAAGTTTTGGTGAGAACAACAACACAGTATCCAGAAAATACTAAAAAAATGATAGCTTTCATTCCGCAAGCCAGTTCCAAATTCTGATACAAGTCATAAAATAGTCACACCTTCAGAATTAACCATTCTGGTCTCAACACCTTCTTCGCTTCCCTCCCTAAGACCAACCCTTCTCCTTCACTTTGTGACCGAAGCAAGACTGGAATGGTCATTTCTTGGTTTAGGCCAGGATTGTACAGATTGATCTCTCGAGTCTAAAGTACTCTCGTGCAGTGCATTTGTTTTAGGTTTAGACTCGTTTCTCATCCACACACCCAAATTTACCAGAACCAGCAGAAATAGTTTTCACCCATAAACACATAGAAGTATACAAGACACAATTGAAGCAAAATCGATTTTGATTCACTCGAATCAATTTATGAACATCATATACACGGTTTACAAAAGATTGCATTCCTTATTATATAAAAGTTTTAGTACATGAACAAACCGATTTTAGAAAGTAACCTACTTAAGTATGCAACGGGTACACATGCTTAAGTACCCGGATTGAGTTTGTTTTTTACTTCCAAACTCCAGCAGAAATTCACAGACATGAAACTTCCGCCAGTATGCGTATGGGTATGCATACTTACCCAAATTTCCAACAAACGCCGGTATGCATACGAGTACGCATATTTGGACTTTTACACAAATGTGAGAACACGCTATGTTTATATCCAAACATGGTTACTTATTCTAAACACTCATTTCAATCATTGAAACTTTCTTAGAGGATGTTAAAATAGTTGTTATCCACAAACTATTTTTATCAAAGCGATTTTCAAGTTATTGAAATAATCAATCATGACTTTCGTCACGAGTAAAGATGAACTTGGCCAAAGTGAAAGCTTACCAACACATATTTCGAGAAATAGATAAGCGAGTTAAACTCAGTTCGAAATAACATATGTGTATAATTGAAGTCTATATAGCAATACGACTTTTGTCTCAAAATAGGAGATAAAATAGATAGACTTTTGAATGATAGATAAGTTCAAGTCTCCACATACCTTTTGTTGATGACGTTCCACAAGTTCTATTGATTAGTTCTTCATCTTCATTCGATGAACGTTGTGGAGTCTAAAGATCAACTACACTTACTATCCTAAACCGAGACTTAGCTATAAGTAGATTAGAAATCAAGACTTATAGTTTTGTCAACTAAACTTGACAAACAAGCTTGAGATAGAAACACTTGCGAGTTCGACCGAGCAGTGCTCTAACAATCTCCCCCTTTGTCAATTTTAGTGACAAAACTATCAATATTATGGAATGCAAAATAAATAAACTTTATAGCTTCTCATCTAAATGCTTGATCTCCTTGGTTCTTCAACATTACTCGAAATCTTCGTCACTTCCAAGTACTCCAATGATTCCAAATGTGTTCAACTCCGCACCATTGTTGTTGAAGATCCGTAGCTATAACAATGAGAAAACAATAGCTCTCATGTAACACCCCGTGTTTTTAGCATGGTGCATGCTAAAAGATGCGTCATGGATTGAGATGAAGCTTCATCCAAGCTTCTGTTGCGTAGGGAAAAGAAAATTGGCTCTTGTCCAATGCGTTGACAATGTACAGCCAGCATGGATGGACATCGGGTTGGCAACGGACATCCAACATGACTGGACATCGGAGTTGGAATTGGCAGTGAGCATCCATCTTGGCCGGTCATTCATATATTCATGGCAACAGCCATGAATAGTGAAGCAAGCATGTCAATATGCTCCCCTTTCCATACTTGTTCAAATTCCATTAAGACATATATAGGGAGGGGTACTTGGTTAAAGGTGCACATACGGACTATGCACCAAGTGAGATAGCCTTAGATATGTACAACCATTACGGCTGGACATTGGAGTGGCCTATGGGCCAAAGCCGGAAGTAAATCCATCACGGACCTTCACAGGACCTGGCTCAGGAAGTATTCATCCATCACGGCTGGACATCACAGTTGGCCAGGGTGGTAAGGTGCAGCCATCACGGCCTGGGGAGTTGATGAATTATTTTTGCTCCCCCAAATTAAGTTATAAAAATGTTAAGTTAACATATATAGGGAGGGGTAGTTGGTTGAAGGTACATATGCGGGCCATGTACCAAGTAAGCTTCATAGATTAGCAGGAAGAGTATAAATGATGTTTAGGCCTCATTTATAGATGCATAGCCTTACCAATGACCGTGTTAAGCATGGGCATCACTATGCCATGCCGAAGACCAAGTATTCAACACTTGGATGCATTTTTGACGGAACGGCCTACATGGACTAGGCCATTACCATTATTGTTTGGCCACGACCATGCAAACGAGTTGGCTTCAGCTTCTGTCCCTTTGAGGATGAACTACGGTTTGTGCTTGATCCATTTAGAGTAGGGAAGGGTATGTAGGCAGCCGCAATGAGTTGCAGCATTGCCGGTCCAGCACGTTGTCACTCATATCATCTAATTTAGAGATGATTGCGGCACGTTGACCCCTCATATCATCTGGCTCGGTAGCTCGACGCAAGAGATGATTGTTCCCAAACTTGATGAGGCAAGTTTCATTCCATTTGCTGGATGCTCATACTTCCCATCAAGGCGTTAGACATAGGCTAAACACCCGGGTGTCGTAATATAGCTCAAGAGGAGTCCATTTTGATGGGAAACAACCCAAAGATCAAGATATGTCGATCTATAGATCCACATGGTCACCATAATTTAGCCAAGTTCCACCGTTTAGGGCCTCAAAAGGCCGTTTTTGCCGGTTTAGAAAAGTTTTTGTTTTCTTAATAAACCCTTCGCGGAACAAGGGTAAGTTGGAACGGTGTAAGCTAAGTTAGATGCATCCTGCTCCACGAGCATGCTTGCAAGGGCGAATGTACGTGCATTTTCCTAGCTTTAAGGCCCGGATCGTAGCTTCATCATGGCGCATCGGGGAAGTTACGGCCTGCGGGGCTACGCGCCAAAAGCGTAATTTTCCGGTCCATCACATCTCAATTATTGTTATACAATGTCATAGTATTATCACACAACATTAAAGTTCAATTTTATCACAACTTTGACAACAATCCTATGGTGATATGTATCACTCCCCCTTAGTCAATACTTCATCTCACATGAAAACCACTCCCCTTACATAATGATCCGAAAACCATATGTATTTGTAGTGTGAACTACACATTAATTCTCCCTCTTTTTGTCAATAAATTTGGCAAAAGTATGAAAATTAGTGGGATCCTAATGAAATTTACATAGAGACACTTCATGACCAAAAGAAAAGCACATATCAACTTTTTTAGATGCAATCATATAGACGAAACTAAATGCATTCATCAAGGAGTTTATAAAGATACAATATAACCCCTATAATATTCCAAAGCCGCACTCCCCACAAAGATTTGGCAATTAAGCACAAGTTCAATTAAGAACTCTCCCCAATAAAATGTCATTCCAAAAGGAACAACAAGAGCGACCTTACTTTTACGAGAAAATAAGGATTTCTTTGGACATTAACAAATCTCATGAAACATGAATTTTGTATCCAAAATACTCAATTAAATTAACCACAAGAGAATCCATGATTAATTTAATCGGAAACGCTCACCTAAGCAAGCTTACGTAGCTGCACAGTATTTACACAAAGATGTGGATCAGGGAAAGACCAATACTGCGGAATATCCAAAGATTCATTCTATTTTTCATCACTATTTGCACAATGACATGTAATAGACTTAATCTTTATGAACAAAAGTTCATCCTATCTTCCATCAATATTTGCATAATGACATAATAGGCTTAACTGTTGTTTGTCAAAAGTTCATTCAATCTTTTTATCAATATTTGCATAAAGACAGATGCAAGACTTAACTTTTGACAGTGTATGGGACAATCATAGTTCACGGGCACAAACACACATATCCCACAACAAGTTGCAATGTATAAAACCATAAATATTATTACTGCAAAATCATCTTCCAAATAAACTTTAGACTTTAAATAAATAAATCTAAAAACATTGCAAGATGAAAATAGTTGGAAATAGCTATGTGTACTCACAATAATTGCTATTCCAAACCCTAGATATCCTTCTTAAAACACAAGAATAAATTCTCATAAGAAGTTTCCTAGACAAACAGAAATCGACAAGCTAAGAAACAAAGAAAGACTCATAAATCAACAAAACCGAACATGAACTGAAATCAAATAGTCTTTTTTGAATCCTCACGAGCCTTGAGATCTTTGAGCTTGTGATTGACAGCATCCACCGCTTCTTCAGAGAAGATAACCACATTGAGAAGTTCTTTAACATGTGTCTTCATGAGAACAAGGTCAGGATTAACCTTTTTCAACTCAGTTATTAACACATCAAGACACTTAATAGTATCAATGAGTTGCAGTTTTAGTTCCTCAAAGTATTTAAGAAAATCATGAACCAGTTCAGCAGAAACCATACCCTCATTCTCAATATCCTGATGTGAATAAGCATAGTAGCATGAGGCATTAGGACAATCATCTTCTACTAGGGTTCTTTTCTTCCTCCCTTTGGACTCGAAACCAACACATTTATCAAGAAAACCTCTTGCAAAATCACCAGAGCTAGAAGATGAAGACATTCTTGACAAAACACAAAATAACCCAGAGTATGTGTACAGACTCAAAAGATTTGGTATTTAAATGGTTTCTTAGGGAAGGTAGCTTTTAGGGTTTCCAAGGATAGTACGCGACAAGTAAGACATGGGTACCCGCACGAAAAAAATCCAACCCAAAAACAAAAACACACACAAAAGGCCGTACATTTACGTCACTACAGAATTTTTGTTACGTGAATATTTTCACAAAATTTTGGCTCATCAAATTTCATATATCCATAGAGAAACAATTTAGAGCACAAGAGTAGCAAGCAACTTAGTTGCAACAAAAGCTTCTTCGAAATTAAGGAAAAAAGAAAACAAAACGAATAACATCTTCAGACACATCCAATACTTAAGCAAAGTTGTCCGTGGACAATAGTTTAGCTATGGACGATAAGAAAATAGCTCAGCTGAATAGGAAGCAATTTGCCAAAGTATACCTGATTATTAACACATCTTACTCAACAAGATTTTTATGAGTAAGTTCTCAACCCTTGTGATTAATTAGCACAAGAATGAGCCTTAAGCTCATTAAACGAATGGTATTCATGGTTGAGTCTCTTTTTCCTTTCAAATCTATGAAAGAATCCATTTTGATGTGAAAAATTATCATAAAACTTGTTGTCATCAAAATACGAGACATAGTTTGAGTTCTTACCAGAAGAATTTTGACTAGAGGGAATTGACAACCTATTGACGATCTCTTTATATCCTTCAGTTATCACGTTTAGGTTGTTTTTCATATCATCATTTTTGCTCCCTTATATTGATACTTTATCCACATCAAAAGAAACATTATCTCCCTTTTTGTCAGAAGAGAATTCTTGAGCTCTTCTTGGATGATTTTTGTTAAGCAATCTGTTATGCTTTTAAGCATTTGAGGAACACATCGAACTGACTTTCCTGGTAGAATATCACAGGGTGAGTACTGAAACCAATTAGCTTAGACATACGAATGTCAGTTACACCTTTGAGGATTAAATCTAAGGTGTGTTGAATTCGAACAATGGAATTTCTATTCAACCTAGAGTTCCTCTCTTGCTTAACATGCCCTTTTGAATCACAAAAGAGACAAACTTTCTGATCACAAGAGTCATTAGAGAGCACAGACTTAACATCATCGTTTGGAGATTTTTTTCTTCCATGTGATGTGGAACTTCCTTGATTAGAGGAGGCTATGAGCACATCTTTTCCAATAGGAAGGGATTCTGATTTTACTTCTGGAACTGGAACTCTTTTAGTTGTGACAGAAGCAGATGGTATAATAGACTTTTGGAACATCCTTGGATAGAGAGTTTACTCAAGAGATGTTTCAATTTCCAAAGCATCCTTTTTGAGGTTCGCCTCGAGTAAGATATATGATGATCGAACTTCAGCGTTTTCCTTGCAAGGATCTTTTTCTTTAGAGTTACAATCTCTCACTATACGGAGAAGAACATTGACATTATTTTTCAACCGATTGATTCTATCATCCTGGTAACTAACAAGATTTAGAATCAGTTTACTCTCTTCAGCTGCTTCCCTTACATCAACGGAGTTAGAATCATTTGAAGGGTAATCGGGATAACACATGTCAGTGTAAGTCTGTTTCATTAGAACACTAGGTTCGTCTATATTTGAGATTGACAACTCTTTAATAGACATTATAAAAATAGAATTTTTGTTTCTGGTGACGTGTTTTTATCAGAGATAGTATTGCCGTCCATAGAGTCAGATCGTTACAAACACAGACTTATGAGGTCTTAAACGTGTTTGCCTGCTCTGATACCAATTGAAAAAGCGGGGTTTAACACCCTCACCGAATATCTCGCTTAGCAATCTGTATGGACTAACTCAAATATACTTTCAAGAGAATCAATTAGACAGTCAGACTCAATCTTAAGAAAAATTATATCAAAGATCTATATCTCAATTTCTCGATTCAATCCGCAATCAAACAAGAATTTGTGAGCCTGATTGAATACAAGAGAAATAACTTGAACAGTACCAAAGACCATTGTTCAAGGACCAATCAATTTCAATCAACAACCAAAGGTTGGATTTACCAATTGATCAATTCAATACACAACCTA
Organism: Papaver somniferum; assembly: GCF_003573695.1. Taxonomy (NCBI): domain Eukaryota; kingdom Viridiplantae; phylum Streptophyta; class Magnoliopsida; order Ranunculales; family Papaveraceae; genus Papaver; species Papaver somniferum. The sequence goes on from NC_039363.1 coordinate 77,970,347, forward strand.
TGATATTTCAATTATATAACAAAATATAACGCGGAAAAGAAATAACATAAACACCAGAAATTTTGTAAACGAGGAAACCGCAAATGCAGAAAAACCCTGGGACCTAGTACGGATTTGAACACCACACTGTATTACACCGCTACAGACACTAGCCTACTACAAAGATAACTTCGGTCTGGAATTGTAAGGATCCTCAAGCTCGTCAACGCTATTAGACTAGTCAAGAGACATCTTAGCCGTTAATAACTCGATTAGTCTAACATGAAGGTTAATTGAGAAGAATTAATCTAACAACGATCTAGATACGAAACTAGTAACGTTGAATAAATTTCGGAAAGTTACGCAGAATGGACTAGTCGAACGTGTCAATCGGATATCGGACGAAGAAGATATCATTGGTTTAATATGAAGGGTAAAATCGTCATTTCATGGGGAAAACGCTATTGATGCAACACTGACACGTTGTGGATCCCCTTATCAAAGCAAGTGCATGTCCTAGTGTTTCCTTTGGGCCTTATCCCCTCGACCGAATCGAAGAGAAGTCATTCTCTTTTCTTCTTCTCCTTTCTTCTCATTCTTTCTTTCTCTGTGTTTCTTCTTCTCCTTCCTTCTTCTTCTTCTTCTTCCTCTTCTTCTCTGCGAGTTTGAGAGAAATCGAGGTTCTGAGATCGAACATCGTAGAGGTTATGTTAAGGATTGACGGTTGGTGGTGGTGTTGATGTTTATCGAGTTCGGGAAGGAAGAAGCTAATGATGTTACTCAGTTAATTAGGGTTTTTAGATTGGAGTTGGGAACTGAATAAAAGTTATAGTAAATCGAGTGATGGTAGATGAAGAACAAAGGGGTTCTCATTTAATTGATGTTTTGGTGTTAATAGGATTACGAATTTGAAGACTAGGGTTTCTGCTATTTTTGAGTTAATCACAGATCGGGAGGAAGGGTTGTTTTAGATGATGCAGTTGCTTATTATGGATGCTTATTGAGTATGTTGAATGAATTAGGTTATAATTTCTGATGAAGTCAAGTTTCAAGTGAAGAAATTGATGGTGGTGATCGATTTCAAGATTTGAGATGATAATTTTAGGGCTTATTGGAGATGAATTGGGGAAATAGCAATTCAGAGGACGCTAATGCTTGGGTAAGCTTCTAATTATTCTACTTTTGAGATTTCATATTAGATTGTTCAAATTGCTGAGATTAAGTCGTTATTAATGAAACTGAAATTGAGGCGTGATGATGATATAATCCTTGAGAAAGTAGTGGATGAACTGTTGTTGTTGAGGTATTGGGAGATGATAAGGGAAGAGAGATTGAGTTTGCAGTGGAGTTGTTCAACTGGTGTCGGAGTTGAATTGTACTTGGAGGTAATAGAATTGAACTGGTGTTTTTGTGGATTGAAGATATAATATAAAGGGGAGGTTCTCTTGATTGAATTAAGTTTAGATGAATGCTAGGTTAATTGCAGGTGGTATCCAAGGATGGTGGTGCTGTCTGTGTAGTTAAATTTGTAGGTGGAGATGTAATATGGTGGTGGAAGAGGAATGGTGAACGGAGTATGAACTGCAGTTGTGCAGGTGCAGAGAAAGAGTCAGTTATGGATTGTGGAGCTGTTATGGAGAATTGCGTTTGAGATGTGTTACACTGAAATAACTTATGTATTGGCTATTGTAATCGGGGTTTCATTGTATTGGTGAACTTTCAGTGAGAATACATGGCGTTGAGTCAGTGATTGCAGAGGTTAGTAATTCAAAATTTGAGTTTGCAGATGGAGAAGGCTAAGACTGAATTAGTGACACGGGGGTTGTAATGGGTTGGTTGTGGATGAACAAGATGAATGTATTTGATACTGCATGTGGTGGTGGTTTGTTTGTATTAAGTTTGAATTACAGTTGTGGGTAAAGTGTGATTAAAATGGAAGTTGCAGAGTAGGTTTGAGTTTGTACTGCAGTTGAGTTTGAGTTACAGTATAGACGTAAGGGTTATGGCTGAAGTAAGACTATGGAGTACAGATTCTAAGAGCAATTACAGGTGTGTGTGTGTGTGTATAGAATGAGGTGGTACTTAATCTGTTGGCAGAGAGGCAATGATTTTGGGTTTGAAAGGAATGTGTGCTTAACCAAAGACTGTATACCTGGAGTTGTTGTCATCATATAGATCATTATTTTCGCATAATGTAGAAAGAATGTGGAGTAGCTACTGCATTTGCAAGTAGGCTAAGCTTACAATTGTAATTAAATTATGAAGTTTAGCTTAAACTTTATTTGTTATTGTTGTATTGAAACTTTAGAATCCTGTTAGAATGAATAGAACTAGGTTGGTTGTATGTTCTTTAAAGGTTCTTGAACTTAGACATGTTAGACATCCCCGTCAGTTTACCCGACTCATTTTAGTTCAGCTGACTTAGTCAATCTGACTGAGTTAACCAGTTGACCGATTTAGACCTTGACAGTTGACTTGACCTTAGACTTGGATTTAGACTGTTAGTTGACCTGTGATCGTTAGTTTTACCGTTAGAGACTGTTTGTTGACTCAGATGGACTGGACCTTAGATTAATGGGCCAGAGTAGAAGACTTGGGCTTAGGACTAGTTAAGTTAGTTGGATGTTTTGGACTAGTTATGGTCTGGATTAGCCTTTGGCTTATTTTACAAAGTTGTAGATACTCATTTTTACTTATCGAATTTACTATAGAACCAATCTAATATAATTAGTAAATCTTATATAGAATTGTATGATTATTGTGCGAGCCATTTTGGCTAGATTCTTAGACTTCTTGTGTGATTAACAGTTAGACTATATTAACAACGATCAATTCGAAGGATGAACCAGTAGATCGTGGATTTCGAGGTAGGTGTGGCTTGTCGTCAAAAGAGGTGGGAATACTTTAACTCTTTTGAAATCGTTGTTGTTTTCTTTTACAATAGTTTATGTTTATCAACTCATACATTACATGTCGTGCATTCCATGCTTTATATAAACTGCATTATGATAATTCTGTCGATTCTTTGAATCTTTCCATGAAATGGAAAGGACTTGTAAGGTATGTCATTATGAATTGTTATGGGAAATGAGAATTTCCACATGTGGTATATAGGGTACGCTCCTTCACATTTATATCTACATGAATTCAGCTTTTATGCTTATATCGGTCGACCGTTTGCGAGTTCGGAGTTGTCGACATCTATATGTACGATTAGGTGTGGATTTGCGAGTTCGGAATTGAACAACCATATTATACATTGTTTGACGTAGGAGTTTTTCCATATACATGTTTGTGCATTCCAGTGACTTAGTCACTGATGTTTGGGAAAATATTAATTGTTTTCCAAATCTTGCTCATGATTTCTTTAAAGTTAAATGTTATTCCTACTGGGCACTATGTGTTCACCCTTTTCCACTTTCAGTTTCAGAGACAGATCAGAGTTGCGCTACGAAAGCTCGAGGAGTTGACTCCGTTAATTAATTAACTTCTGCTATGTATATTGTGTTGTTTGTTATTTTTGCAAACCAAATGACTATTGTATATGTATCATTTGAGACGAGTTCCTGTATATAAATTCTGAGCGGGGCTAGTTTTGGGTTAAGTTTTGTAGCAGATTTCTTAATTAAATGTTTAAGTAAATGATTTAGATTTTTAGTGCCTCTATATTTAGTTAATCTCTTGGATTAGTCAGTTTCTAGCTTAGGGGGCGCTACAGGAATGTAGTTGAAATCTAATAAATCTCACACTGTTTCATTGTACAGTCGTGCTCCTTACGTCTCTGATCCCAGCAGGATACTACGCACTTGATTCCCTTAGTTGATCTCACCCACAACTAAGAGTTGCTACGACCCAAAGTCGAAGACTTGATAAACAAATCTATATCACACATAAAAGTTTATTGAATAGATAAATCTTGAAAAGACGAGAGTACCCAAATATACCTCAATCTAAAACTTTTCCACCTATAAGTCCTTTCTCCGAAAGTGATTGTCTATGGACTAAGTCGAGACAATACAACTAACCGGTTCACACTTCGTGTGATCGTCTATGGATACGAGATCGAGACAATATGACAACAAGATAACTTGTGTGATTGACTATGGATACAAGATCGAGACAATGTAACAACGAAGTAAGTTTACTTGATAATAGGTTCGGACTTAACCAAACACAATAGGATTGCTATCAAGTAAATAGGAATTAACATTTGTGTAATTTACTTTAAATTATAATAACAAAAATTATAATTGCGGAAAATAAAAGTAAATGACATATCAAGATTTTGTTAACGAGGAAACCGCAAATGCAGAAAAACCCTGGGATCTTGTCCATAATTGAATACTCTCAGGATTAAGCCACTATACAAAATCAACACCAGCTTCGTATAGTTGAGACCAAGCAACTTAACCTATAGTTCACCTAGTTCCGTCTGTATTCCTGCGCCTCCAACTTGCAATAAGTCACACGCTTGGAAAAATTCCTTCATTTTGTATTCCAACCAGTAAAGGAACAACAAATATGTTCGGTAACAACTCTTTTCAAACAACGTGATATGAGTTTGACAAAATGCTCTTCCGTTTATCTCAATAAACTCCTTTATCAGGTCTTTAGATCTATCTTTTCAACAACTACCAAAGTAATTGTCAAGATTATGCAATCAATACTTTTAATCACAAAGAATTTTATTGTTGCCGATCTACTCAACTAATCAATCCAATCTATCACAAAGATAAACCGATTATAGTTGGATCCCCAGCCGATCAAGTTTTGTGCACACCAAAGATTATGAACCCAAATATCTTCTTTGTCTTCAAATCTTATTTGATCTTCAATAAACACCTGCACACAATCAACTTGAATCTCTTGTGGCCAATCACACACAAAACGGAGTCTATCAACGATGGATTATCACAAGACGTCTTTAGATCTATAAACAGTCTAAAGATCCCCATCGAAACTTCGATCTAGTTTGAGTGAATTTTATATCATAGGAGAAGATTCTCAAGCATAAACAAACTAGGTGCAATCAAAGTTCAACAACCGTTAGTCAATCAAATCAATCGAAAACTAATAATAAACTGCAATTATCTATTTTCCCACTAACGGTACTCGTAGATCTTCTCAATCCAAAAGAAGACTTTAAATCGAGCGGTCGTAAGAGATTTCGCCTAATTAGGGTACTTTCCTCTCTGAATAGACGGCTCCACCAATAACAACACAACTAGGTAGTTTTGCGGGATCTGAGGATTAGTTTTCCTGAAATGCAAACTTCAGTATTTATATACAAGGAAGTTTGGGCACCAAGTAATTTCCAAATCGAATATTCTCAAAGATATGCAATAAGGGCAAAAACAGTTTTCATAATTCCAGGAAATGCTTTGTCCAAATATTGACCGAAATCTCAGTAGAAAATCTCCAACTAGTAAATGCACATTGCTAATTTTTATTTTCTAAATATATGCATTGTAATTGCTGGAAATTAAAAGCATATAAAAACTAAAAACCTTAATTAAAAGATTCTCAATTTATTTCGATCCGGGATTCTCCTTTAGATATTAAGGAATATCTTTGAACAATAAAAGATAAGAGTTACTGCACATGTTCAAAGTATGTCGACATCTTTACTTTGTAAGTCCTTTTTCATATTTACAATCCTCGAACCGATTTGCCACACTTCCAAACAAGTTTAGAATTGGTTCATCTGACTTCCACGAACTATGTGATTGATTATCCTATCAAATCACAATTAATGGGTTTCACGGTTCTACCTCAACATAAAGTTTCGGTTCAACCTCCAAGTGGGTACTAGGATAGGTTACACTAGTTACCATAAAATGGCTAACTAAGTACTAGGATCGGTTACCACTTCTTATGGTAAAACTTGTGATCGGTTGACCAAGTTATAGGATCGGTTACACCAACTTACTAAAACTTGTTAAACCTCTTACAAGGATCGATTACACTCTCTCTTGTGATCGGTCACACCTCTTACTAGGATCGGTTACCCGATGACTAGTATTTAGTCACACCAAATTCAAGATATCGATCTTACCATCTTAGGTGATTACTTAAGATAGGTTTCACTAATAAAAGTCATACCAATACAAAATTCAGGCTTTGTGAATAGTTTTACCAAGACACATAAACAAGTTATGAGCGGTTATATGATGCGTGTCGTAAACACAACAAATTAATTAATATTTTTCTCACTAATTAACAAGTAATATAGCGATAGTAAGGATCGTTCCCACGAGGATCAAGAGGTTTTAGTTGTCTTATAATGTCACAAAAAAGGGGGGGTTTAGATTTTATAAAGTAAAAGAATAAACAAAGCAATTAAAAAGATAAAGTTGAAATCAATAAGAGAGATTAGATCAGGGAATCCTTCTTCGTTGCAAAACAATGATTCAATTTATGTTCTTTTCCACTTTTTATTAGTCACAGATTATCACCAACCATAGGTAAAGCAGCTAGCTCAGTGCTAAACCCCTAAATCCCTAGTATCACCAGATACGGAAATTCCCGACTACCGGATTCTATTCACCAAACCACCTAGTAGTATCTCACTCAAGATGTAATTTTGTTAAACGCATTAAGATTTATGAATTTATTAGGTTTATATTAGTAGTTAGACTCTTATCTCAAGGTCTACTTGCTAACGTTGTTTCCACACACAATTGCTCAACGTAATCCCTCCGCAAGGTCTCGTGTTTTCTACTTATGTAAAGAGTCAAGAAACGATTACTTATCCCCTAACTTTCACTAGCTTTAGATCAATTAACAAATCAATTTAGTATGCATCCTAAACGACCTATCAATCAACCATGAATGTATAAACATTCCTTTTAGTAAAAACAAACGATTATCATGTGAAAACTTCAAAGTAGATTAAAACAAAACTCAAAACATATCAAGAACTAGGAATTCATCCTCAATCAATAAAATTAGCTACTCATGCTAAGAAGTTCACACAAAGAATAAAGAAAAGAGAAGTGTTGTGTGTGTGAAAGGTGTGTAAAAATTGTGTAGAGAACTTCTCTATTTATAGGCTTCAATTTCCTAGCAATCCTCTTAGGAATAGAATCCTCATTCCATAATAACACCACTTTCCCTTTGTATCTCAACTTCCAAATCTAAGTCTTTCTCAAATCTTCCATTTTATCTTTCCAAATCCAAGCCCAATTATTAAAACCATGAGTCTAGATGAGTCTAGAAAATTCTTCATTAAATGAGTCGCCTATGAAATGACAATATTTCCCATTTCGCACAAATTGGGTGATTTCTTCTTCTTTTCCTCCGTGCGACTCCAAAATACCTAATAACTCAAAAACATGCGTAAAATACATAATTTACAAGAAAAATAGCAGAGAAAGAATAAACAATAGATAATAAATAGGATGTATTCTACACCCTATCAAATTCCTCCACACTTAGACTTTGCTAGTCCTCGAGCAAATCAAACTAAAACTTACAACTTCAAAGCGTTCCAGCGTCCCAAGCATCCAAAGAGTTATGAGGACATAGAGTTTCTGCATGCTAGTAATAAGAAGTTAGAAATACTAAAGAACACATTCTCATTCTTAAATGTTGAGTGAGAAATAACCACACCATAATGAGAGAACGCATGTTTGAGAGCGATCAATAAGCATTTCGCCTCGACTTCTGCCTCACCAAAAAGGGTTTATGAAATTGCACTCGAAGGACGTACTTTTATGGTTCTCACATGTGTGCAGGTAGGAATGAAGACAGAATTCCTGCAACACGTTGAATGGTGGGAAGGACAACTTCCAAAATATTTTAAAAACCCACATCTTTTAACGTTTTGAAAAACCATTTTTCTGACGATCTCTAAGAAAGGAAATCAACCACTATTATCGAGGATGAGATTACTTACTCACCTTCACATCCGATTGCAATGATGATAACACCACTCTCACAGCATCCAATAGAAACGTCTTCCGCTCCTCATTTTTATCTTCTTGGTCTTCGTCTTTGGTTTCAACTATTGATGATAAATTCTCGAACTTCGTAGATCCTTGACAATTTGTAACCTTTTCCCTTAAAATCCTTGTTGCTTGAAACTTCTTTATAAATTTTTCTTTCCCACGGCTTATTAATAAATAAGAACCAAAAATTTCTCTTGTCATCATTTTTTTTTTTCATTTTTTTATATATATATATTTTTTATTTTACTTTACTTTTTTTAGAGACAAGAGAGATAAAATACAAAAAAAAGTGAAAATAAAAACAAACCATGGTCGTGGGAAAAGTACTTTACCGCTTGATTCTTCACAACTTGTATCGTCTTGAAATCATAAACTTCAATAATCCTCACCTTTTGCTTTTCTTTGCTCTTGTAAATAAGTCTTCAACTTGGATATAAAATTACGCTCCTTATATGTAAGTCTTCAACATGTATATATAAAAATCCGCTCATTATATGTTGCTTTACTTGGATATGAAATTTACTCTTTTCTTGTTCCATTGCTTGTAAACCTTGAACGTTTTCAACTTTCCTTGTAGATTTTTATGTCGCTCCCTTGTTGATGATGGTGGTGTTTCTATGGATCCGTTGTTGTCGAGAGAGAGAATGGTGCTAACTGCAAATCGAACTACAAGAAGGAGGCTTTCATCTATAGACATCACCCTCATGATTGACAAAATTAGCACTCAAGAGATCAAAGAGTAGTGCTTCTATTGGTGGGAGGTTGGGTAGCTCACCATTCTACCCTGAATTAACGTACGGTGACACACACTCAAAAGAAAGCTCTTTAGTTATTTATAAAGAAATCTGTCCGGTGCCTCGTATGATATAAATAGGGTAGTCTCCACTAATGATTGATCAACAACTCTAGTAATGCATTTCTCCCTGCTCCTAATTTGCATCACCGGCATGATTAAATCCATTATTTAACACTCCAACAAGCAAGAAATCCGAAAGTAGTTCCCTAACCCTTCCAAGTTCAGTTATGTCGGTCAGAATTCTCTATGTAATCATACTTAGAAGTATGCTAGTGACTCTAAAATCTCTAAAAGTTGGAGGTTGTATGCAAATTTTTTTTTTTTTTTTAAATATGCTTAACCACTCCCCCACACTTAAACCTTACATTGTCCTCAATGTAATTGAATCATCCAAGTAAAGTCAAGGTGGGAAATCCTAGTATGATGTGGAACAAGAAAAAATAAATAAACAAAACAAAAAGAAAATAAAAAGTAAAAGTAAAAGTAAAAGCATAAGAAATACAAAACCTATGGGTTGCCTCCCATTTAGCGCTTGTTTTAAAGTCGACGACCCGACTTGGTTTCTTGTAAGATTCACTCCCCATATACTAACAATCTGAAAATTTGGGGATCCACCCACAATACCTGTTTTGCAAACAATAACTCCATACAAATGTTAGCACAAGAAAATAATAATAATGTTATCGCTCGATAGAAATTTCCCCCACACTTAGTCTTGTCCACACTCGGAAGTGCATAAAGAACATAGAATTTGGGAACTTCCATGTATTCCTCTTGGCAAACCTGCATAGTGTTAGCATCAAGTGTTTCCAATGGTGGATATATAGAAACAAAATCATCCAAAAATACTTTCGAAGCACATACATTCAAACCAATAAGAGGTAAAGGAGAAGAATCAATATGCAAAGGGTTTGACAAACCTTGCACAATTTCTTGTATTACGGAATCCTCTTCATCTTTAAAAAATTCAAGTGAATTACTTACCTCTTGTATATCGTGGTCCTCTATCAAACCTTGCAACCATTCTTCGTCGTTTTCTATCTTAACCAAGTCTCGGCATCATTAAAATCATTGGCAAGTTCAATTGGGTCTTCCACAAAATCAATAAATTTGGTTTCATCCTCTAGCATCATTTCTTCAACATTCTCATCATCGGAATCGGGCCATTCACTAAAATGATTTTCATCGGTATAAATTGTAAGATCTTGTGAGGGTGTACACCGTTTATAACAATAGGTAAGTCACACCCAATCTCCTCTTTTTGAATAAGTGAAGGATCGTTATTATGATCCGGAGTTGCAAATAACTTCCTCATTGTTGCAACGCTCATACACTACCGCGGACTCATTTCTTTCCCTAAGGAATTTTTTAAAAGCACTAATTGCATCTTCCTCAAGCTCTACCTTTTGAATAGGTGATTGATCATTATTAAGATCAAGGTTCGAGTAGGCCGCACTAGCGTCATCAAAAGTCTCCAAAGGTTGGTCCTTTTTAAGACAATCATCTTCACTTTCAGACTCACCATAATAAGAATCTTCATCGGTTTCATAACCTTTATCCAGACGTCGTTTAAGTTCCATATGAATGGTCCTACTAATTTCTGCGACAAGCTCTTCCGAGGTTCCATCATCTTCCAACTTTTATAATTTCTGTGCAAGTTTATTGACGTTCACACGCTTACCACCGTTGGCTACAATAGGTTCTCTTTCCCAGGACTCTTCCCTTTGAATGGGTGAATGATCATAACTACGATCCAGAGTCGAATAAGAAAAAGTGTTGCAGAAATTGGTTTGTGCGACGTTCTTTTTTATCACGGTCAAGTTGGTCTAGTATTTGTCGTATATCTTGCAATTCTTTCATAATCTGCATACAACTCGAATGAAGCCATTTAGAAGTATACTTATCCAACCTTGGTGCTCGACTTACATACCTACTACAAGGTTGTTGATATGTATGAGAATATCCATAAGGTTTTGTAGGAAATTGATCATAGCCAAAAGATTGGATTTGATTGTATCCTAAAGATGGTTGGAAGTTGCCATAATGTTGAGGTTGAAAACCGTATTGATTGTTGTAATATGCTTGCTCTTGTCCACCGTACATGAAAACTGGTACCTGAAATAAAAAATCTAGAAAACAAAGTTAAAAATTAAAATAAAACGAAAATAAAAACAACTAAAGCTGCTCCGCTGCTCCCCGGCAGCGGCGCCAAAATTTGATGCGTGTCGTAACCACAACAAATTAATTAATATTTTTCTCACTAATTAACAAGTAATATAGCGATAGTAAGGATCGTTCCCACGAGGATCAAGAGGTTTTAGTTGGCTTATAATGTCACAAAAAAGGGGGGTTTTAGATTTTATAAAGTAAAAGAATAAACAAAGCAATTAAAAAGATAAAGTTGAATCAATAAGAGAGATTAGATCAGGGAATCCTTCTTCGTTGCAAAACAATGATTCAAGTTATGTTCTTTTCCACTTTTTATTAGTCACAGATTATCACCAACCATAGGTAAAGCAGCTAGCTCAGTGCTAAACCCCTAAATCCCTAGTATCACCAGATACGGAATTTCTCGACTACCGGATTCTATTCACCAAACCACCTAGTAGTAGAACACTCAAGATGTAATTTAGTTAAACGCATTAAGATTTATGAATTTATTAGGTTTATATTAGTAGTTAGACTCTTAGCTCAAGGTCTACTTGCTAACGTTGTTTCCACACACAATTGCTCAACGTAATCCCTCCGCAAGGTCTCGTGTTTGCTACTTATGTAAAGAGTCAAGAAACGATTACTTATCCCCTAACTTTCACTAGCTTTAGATCAATTAACAAATCAATTTAGTATGCATCCTAAACGACCTATCAATCAACCATTAATGTATAAACATTCCTATTAGTAAAAACAAACGATAATCATGTGAAAACTTCAAAGTAGATTTAAAACAAAACTCAAAACATATCAAGAACTAGGAATTCATCCTCAATCAATAAAATTAGCTACTCATGCTAAGAAATTCACACAAAGAATAAAGAAAATAGAAGTGTTGTGTGTGTCAAAGGTGTGTAAAAATTGTGTAGAGAACTTCTCTATTTATAGGCTTCAATTTCCTAGCAATCCTCTTAGGAATAGAATCCTCATTCCATAATAACACCACTTTCCCTTTGTATCTCAACTTCCAAATCCAAGTCTTTCTCAAATCTTCCATCTTCTCTTTCCAAATCCAAGCCCAATTATTCAAACCCATGAGTCTAGATGAGTCTAGAAAATTCTTCATTAAATGAGTCGCCTATAAAATGACAATATTTCCCATTTCGCACAAATTGGGTGATTTCTTCTTCTTTTCCTCCGTGCGACTCCAAAATACCTAATAACTCAAAAACATGCATAAACAATACATAATTTACAAGAAAAATAGCACAGAAAGCATAAACAATAGATAATAAATAGGATGTATTCTACACCCTATCACAATAGCATTCATACGGTTATGTCGATGTCTTATATACGAAGTTCAAAAGATAGACGTTATACTTCGTATTGTAATTCCTTAATACTATGTCTAACTGGAGTATAATATCACAGCTTCGCAGTTATGTTTTCAATATGCACGACTTGAAATATACGTTAGGGAATGAAACAGTTCAAGTCAAATATTACTAACCTCAAGTGAAAGGATGATGTCGTCGTTGTAGCTTCTTACTTCTTCACATTCTTCAAGTCTTCACGTAATACTTGTAATGTCTCATATCCTAATACTTTCAAGATAACCTATACGAAGTTGACTCTAGTAAACAATCAAGTGACTCTTTAAATGAGTTTTGGTTCACTAAAATATGACAACCAATCTTGACATACCAACGCTTGGCGGGTTCAACCGAGCTATGCTCTAACAATCTCCCCTTTGTCAATTTTAGTGACAAAACTCTTACATAATATGGATAAACAAATTACAAGAATTCATTACACTTACGCTTTATTCCAAGTTTCAACAGCACAATAACCTGTATACATTCAATCATTTAAATGTCGCTGTCGACATTATAATAACAAAGCTAATACTCCCCCTAAAGGTAAGATAGGTAGATTTTCAATCCGCACGTTTTTGTTATTCCCTTTGTAGTTAAGATAACCACAAGTATCAATATGATATGCTACTCCCCCCTTAGTATATGCTTTACTCTTTCGTTAGATATAACGTTTAAGCACCATTGTCTTTTCCCTTAGTGATACCAAATCAATTGTTTACTCCATATATTTCTCCTTATTTTTGTCATAAAATGACAAAGGTACAAGCAAATGAAGGGCAAACCGAAAGGATCTTACAAATCTTACAAAGAGACTTGCAACCTATAAGAGTTAAGCATGAGGGTTCCACGCACCATTTTAGATAACCAATATCAAAACCGAAACTACAAAGTAATTTTGTTTTGATATGTCACCAAGGAAACAATTGCCCGAAGAAATTTTCCCTGATAGTTTAGCAAACCAAAAATCGACTAAGCACCTTAGTTCCTTTGCTAAACCGATTGCAAAAATACAATCGCTTGTTCGATAAGACCAAAATAAAGATCAAAATTAAATCTATTTTTCTCATCAGGCTCTAGTTATTCTCATAAATAACTTAGACCTTTCACTTTTAAACAAGACAAGTACTAGGTTAGTTAACTAGCATTTCTTGTTAAGGCATTCGATTAGACTTGAATAACCGAAACCTCCACTTTGATAAGGCTAACTAAGATCAGAATTAACTTAGTTTCTCTTATCCGGAATCGTATTGGACTAAACAATTCATCCCCAAAACCTTTTCTTTTGTTAAGCCATAAACAATTCATACAAACCAAATAAATCAACTTGCATAATTATTTACCTCAACCGGAAGCAATTGAAACAACATAGACATTAAAATACCTCAATTGCAGCGAAATTATGTAATTCTAAACAATTGATACCAACCAATAAAGCAAGATTACAATAGTTTTTCTTAACCGGAAACAATTGAATCACACACATGCATACACAAACAATGGAATAAACATCAATTGTACGGAAATTTTGTTAAGCAAAAGAAATAAATATATGTAATAAAATCAGGCTTTTCTTATACAGGAAAACGATTAACTAACAAATTCGTTACCTCAAGTTCCGCATCCTCTTCTCCTTTTTCTTCATATCTTTCTGGGGCGGATATAATCATGTTGTCATCCTCTCACAAGAACAAAATAAAAACAACAACCAACCTTTACCAGAGAAAGGTTGAAAGCCGGCTTTAACTAGTGCAATGCAAAAGTTGAAACCCGGAAACACATATGCTTTTATGTTAAACCAAACGATTCAACATATTGTGACTTTTTTACATATTGTTTCAATCAAAACCCCTCATGATCCTTTAATAAAGCCTACCACCATGGGCTATAACTCAATCCCGTTAAATCAAAAAGTCACCCAAACCATAAGGGTTCATACATATGAGATCGAATATTAAGGTCATGAAAACCGAAATCAAACATCCCATAAACATAAGCAATAAGATAAAGCCTTCAAGCACAGGCTATGTAATAAAAAACTATCACAAGAAAAATTATAAAATAATAATTATATTCATAAATAAGATAGTTTTATTCAAAATAGACCTTATACAATTATTGAAACAAATCAAAAACTGATGTCTATTTTCCTGACAGATCTTTAAACAGATTATTAAAGATCTTCTTCAATGTCCTCGAATTTTTCAGGATCTTCATCAACAACATCTAGACTGATATCTCGGATTCTGCACGCAGTAATTGATAGACACATTTTTGTGTTTAATTTGATCTCAATATTATATATTGTTGGCACTCGAGTTTCTACTAATTTTGGTGTTTTATCTGTTTGTAGGCACCTTTGGAAAATAAACATTTTTTGGAAAATTCGGCTCGAAAAGTTGGCAAAAGCCCCGGAGGACACGTGTTATTCGGACTCTCACCGTTGGATAAGGGGCACCTCAATTACTAAGGGGCACCCCAGGTCACCCCAAAGGAAGCTGCTATTCGCACCCCAGTTCTGGTTAGGGGGGAGGACATCTTCTTCCCAAATTCAAAAACCAAAAATTGGCGGGAAAAAAATACTATTAACTGGCAAATGTTTTGTTGGAATTTTTGAACGTGTTCTAGGGCGATTAAATGGCTGATTTTTGGTAGGAAGTTGTGATATGTCCTAGCAAACACGTTTTGGGCTTTTGGTTCGATCAAATTTGGCCAGAATTAGCTGGATAATTCACGGAATGCAAAACAGGGAAACACGGGTTGAACACGGGATTAGAGAAGATTTAAGCGTGTTCTGCTCATGCATGAGGGCTCTAGCAACATTGTGGGTCGTGTGTAAACATTTCTAGAGTGACCAGGATGGAAATATACGCGTGAGAAGCTAAATCAGGGAAGAAAATATTCCCAGAATATTTTTTCATCAAACTGAGTTAAGAGAGAATTATCTCGAGTTATAGCGAGACTTCTTGATCCTGTGGAGTATATATAGAGTGATGGGGAATCATATAAGCGGTGTCGAGAGTCTGGGGGGCTGAGGAGAGCCAGAGAAGAAGAAATTCGAGTTTTCCCAAACTCGGTTTCTGCTGCTGCTGCTGATGAACATGAAGAACGGACCTGCACCAGCATTCGTTTTTCTACAGTAATAACGACTCACACATGTGGGTCGTACATCAGGCAGTCTTATTTGCCACAACGTTTGCAACACAACTGCAGCAGTCTTATTTTGTCACTGAGGGTCGTAGTTCTCTGGTTTTATTGTATTTCTCATATTCTCATCATTTGTAAACCATTTTTGAGCATCAATGAAATTCTTTGAGAGGTTTTCCAACATGATGAGCGGCTAATTCTCTCGTAACCAAGGCAATGGATGAAGCTATTCACACATGAACAATGGGTAGCTATTTCATTTTCTCTAATATTTAATTATAATTCACTCAATCACTGCTTTTGCAGAGTTCTTAAAAGTTTACATAATTTTCTTCATTAGTTGTGATTCAATTAGATAGGTTATGCTTTGGTTAGATAATCTATGCTTAAGGGATACAATTAATTGAGAATATGTTTGATTATTTGTGGATTAAGAAATAAAGGATTAAAAGGATAATTAGAGTTATGAAATATTTGACATCATTCATGTGTAATAGTGGATTCTAGTGTCTTGGTTACCTCTCGCCCACTTTTGTATATAATTTTATTAAATCTTTAAATTTAATCTTCACAAGTCCGAGAGTTTGAACCTCATTACTACAACAACAATCAAAAAACTTAAATCACTAATTGATTATGTTCACAGGCTAAAGCATTAACCTTTCGATTAATTTTCCGAGCATACTCCTTATTACCGATTCCAAGTTTAATCAGCTTTCTTTGGTTACGGATAACAGTTCTTAGTAGTGCTGCATGTCTATGATGAGTTTCAATTGTATTAAGGAGGACTTGTCGTAGATTGATAATATCAATCTTAGCATCCAAACTGTTTTGGACAAGGAGATGAGTCACATCTTCCTTTTCATTTTCTATATATTCACAACCAGATTTCTTGAAGGTATCATCAAGATGAACAGTTTCTTTAGAAGTCATTCCACGCAAGGCTTTCAGAAGTTTTGCTTGAGATCTTCTTTGAGAATACATCCTTCAGTATAAGTTCTCAGACACGTTGAGTACATATACTATAAATACCTTTAACACATACCAAACATAGATGTTAGCCTTAAATAAATAATTCTGGCAAGATTTGAAAAGATTTTCACATCTTATATGTTACTGATTCACAACTTTCTTCGAAAATAAATTATCTTCTAGATTAGTATCAAGAGATACTTTTTAGATAGGAAACGTATCCTGTATACACAAGTTGTTTGCAAGAAAACCTTTCTACACATGGAGACAAATTAAACATCTTCAGGTATATTGTGTAAATTCTCTATGTTGAATAAGAGATTATTGACAGGATACATATAGCCCCGATATGTGTGCTTCCTTACATCAGAAGATTGGGCCTTGTAAGGATGCACATTCCAACACAATTAAGCATTGGGGTGAGGATGTTCTTCACTAAATACCTTTTGAGAAATTTCTTCCTTCTTACTGTTAGGGATATTATCATGATCCCTAGTGTGGGTTTTAAATCCATCCACTTCAGGAATATTGCGAGATGCTATATCCTTGATTATATCTTGTGCCCAGGATGGTATGTTCCTTGAAATTGAAACCGTGTGGTCTAGATCTGCCATCCAACAAATTATTGATGTCTTTAGTTCAAGACATTATATATGTCCTCTTAAGGTATCCAGTCCTTGTTGTAAATGTTTTTCTAAACACTTGTCTAGATATACCTTTCGACATGTCTCTGTAAGAGGATCTTCAATAAGGATCTTATTCCGTATTTTTGAATGCTCCAGGGATTGTGCAAGAATTTCACACTCTGTAGTCTGTTGATGAACTCGTTGCATAGAGCCATTTTTTTTCCTCATAATCTATCAGATTATTTTGAAAACTGAGTGATTCTCGCTTTCCTTCACAAATTCTTACATTCATTTGAACAATAAGTTCTAGGACATCGTCTAGACTATCAATGGTTTTTCCTTTTTCTGAAAAGTTTTCAACATGTTTGAAAAATCTTTCCAACACTTCACGAAATTCAGAACTTGGGAAGACTAGTGAATCTAATCTCTTTTCACAATTAGAAACAAACTCTTTTTCACTAGAGATTGGAGTCGGATCCAAAACATGTTTCTTGAGTTTCAGATTCATTCTTTCCTGATCAGGAACCTGATTCGCAATCAAGTCATTAGTCATAGACTTTTTCTTTGATTTTCGAAAAATACTTATGAGACCAATTTCCACTGACCTTCTCTGAGATCTTATTCTAATTATCTTGACATACGTTAACCGAGTTCTTCATAAGTTTAACATTGCTTTTCTTATTTTAACTTATATCTTGTAGGTTGGATCGCACCAAACACGGATTGTTATATCTTTTTGTGTTTTCCTGCCCTGATTCATACCAATTGAAAATACGAGGGTACCCAAATATACCTCAATCTAAAAAAATTCCACCTATAAGTCCTTTCTCCGAAAGTGATTGTCTATGGACTGAGTAGAGACAATACAACTAATCGGTTCACACTTCGTGTGATCGTCTATGGGTACGAGATCGAGACAATACGACAACCAGATAACTTGTGTGATTGACTATGGATAAAAGATCGAGACAATAAAACAATGAAGTATGTTTACTTGATAATAGGTTCGGACTTAACCAAACATAATAGGATTGCTATCAAGTAAATAGGAATTAACGTTTGTGTAATTTACTTTAAATTATAATAACAACAATTCTAATTGTGGAAAATAAAAGTAAATGACACAACAAGATTTTGTTAACAAGGAAACCGCAAATGCAGAAAAACCCCGGGACCTTGTCCATAATTGAATACTCTCAGGATTAATCCGCTATACAAAATCAAAACCAACTTCCTATAGTTGAGACCAAGCAACTAAACCTATAATTCACCTAGTTCCGTATGTATTCTTGCGCGTCCAACTTGCAATAAGTCACGCACTTAGAACAACTACCTTTGTTCGTATTCCAAACAGTAAAGGAACAAAAAATCTTTTCGGTAACAACTCTTTTCAAACAACGTGATATGAGTTTGACAAAAGGCTCTTCCGTTTATCTCAATAAACTCCTTTATCAAGTCTTTAGATCTATCTTTTCAACAACTACCAAAGTAATTGTCAAGATTATGCAACCAATACTTTTAATCACAAAGAATTGTATTGATGCCGATCTACTCAACTAATCAATCCAATCTATCACAAAGATAAACAGATTATAGTTGGATCCCCAGCCGATCAAGTTTTGTGCACACCAAAGATTATGAATCCAAATATCTTCTTTGTCTTCAAATCTTCTTTGATCTTCAATAAACATCTGCACACAATCAAATTGAATCTCTCGTGGTCAATCACACATAGAACGGAGTCTGATAACGATGGATTATCACAAGACGTCTTTAGATCTACAAACAGTCTAAAGATCCCCGTCGAAACTTCGATCTAGTTTGAGTGAATCTTGTATCAGAAGAGAAGATTCTCAAGCATAAACAAACTAGGTGCAATCAAAGTTCAACAACCGTTAGTCAATCAAATCAATCGAAAACTAATAATAAACTGCAATTATCTAGTTTCCCACCAGCGGTACTCGTAGAGCTTCCCAATCCTGAAGAAGTCTTTAAAACGAGCGATCATAATAGATTTCTCCTAATTAGGTTACTTTCCTCTCCGAATAGACAACTCCACCAGTAAAAACACAACTAGGTAGTTTTGCTGGATCTGAGGATTAGTTTGCTTGAAATGAAAACTTCAGTATTTATATACAAGGAAGTTTGGACACCAAGGAATTTCCAAAACCGAATATTCTCAAAGATATGCAATAAGGCAAAAACGGTTTTCATAATTCCTGGAAATGCTTTGTCCAAATATTGACCGAAATCTCAGTAGAAAATCTCCAACTAGTAAATGCACATTACTAATTTTTATTTTCTAAAGATATGTATTTTAATTGCTGGAAATTAAAACATATAAAAACTAACAACCTTAATTAAAAGATTCTCAATTTATTTCGATCCGGGATTCTCCTTTAACTATTAAGGAATAACTTTGAATAATAAAAGATAAGAGTTACTGCACATGTTCAAAGTATGTCGACATCTTTACTTTGTAAGTCCTTTTTCATATTTACAATCTTGGAACCGATTTGCCACACTTCCAAACAAGTTTAGAATTGGTTCATCTGACTTCCACGAACTATGTGATTGATTATCCTATCAAATCACAATTAATGGGTTTCACGGTTCTACCTCAACATAAAGTTTCGGTTCAACCTCCAAGTGGGTACTAGGATCGGTTACACTAGTTACCATAAAATGTCTAACTAAGTACTAAGATTGGTTACCACTTCTTATGGTAAAACTTGTGATCGGTTGACCAAGTTATAGGATCGGTTACACCAACTTACTAAAACTTGTTAAACCTCTTACAAGGATCGATTACACTCTCTCTTGTGATCGGTCACACCTCTTACAGGATCGGTTACCCGATGACTAGTATTTAGTCACAACAAATTCAAGATATCGATCTTACCATCTTAGGTGATTACTTAAGATCGGTTTCACTAATAAAATTCATACCAATACAAAAGTTAGGCCCCGTGAATATTTTTACCAAGATACATAAACAAGTTATTAGTTTTTATACTAAACACACATATTGGTAATTCAAAAGATTTGCAATGAATATCAATACCAATAAGCCTAGCGATTTCCCTTTCGATTCACAAAACAAGTTTATGAATTTACTTTCTTTTAACGAATGTAAAACATTGTTTCCTAGGACGAAATCTTCACCCATACCCATACATAATCACAATAGCATTCATACGATTATGTCGATGTCTTATATACGAAGTTCAAAAGATAGACTTTATACTTCGTATTGTAATTCCTTAATACTATATCTAACTAGAATATAATATCACATATTCGCAGTTATGTTTTCAATATGCACGACTTGAAAGATACGTTAGGGAATGAAACGGTTCAAGTCAAATATTACTAACCTCAAGTGGAAGGATGATGTCTTCGTTGTATCTCCTTACTTTTTCACATTCTTCAAGTATTCACGTAATACTTGTAATGTCTCATATCTTAATACTTTCAAGTCAACCTATACGAAGTTGACTCTAGTAAATAATCAAGCGACTCTTTAAATGAGTTTTGGTTCACTAAAATATGACAACCAATCTTGACATACCAACGCTTGGTGGGTTCAACTGAGCTATGCTCTAACAATCTCCCCCTTTGTCAATTTTAGTGACATCTCTTACATCATATGGATAAACAAATTACAAAAATTCATACGCTTGATTCCAAGTTTCAATAGCACAATAACCTGTATACATTCAATCCTTTAAATGCCGTTGTTGACATTATAATAACAAAGCTAATACTCCCCCTAAAGGTAAGATAGGTATATTTTCAATCCGCACGTCTTTGTTATTCCCTTTTTAGTTAAGATAACCACAAGTATCAATATGATATGCTACTCCCCCTTAGTCTATGCTTTACTCTTTCGTTAGATATAACGTTTAAGCACCATTGTCCTTTCCCTTAGTGATACCAAATCAATATCAAATCACTTGTTTACTCCATGTATTTCTCCCCCTTTTTGTCACAAAATGACATAGGTACGAGCAAATAAAGGACAAACCGAAAGGATCTTACAAATCTTACAAAGAGACTTGCAACCTATAAGAGTTAAGCACGAGGGTTCCACACACCATTTTAGATAACCAATATCAAAACCGAAACCACAAAGTAATTTTTTTTTTGATATGTCACCAAGGAAACAATTACAAGAAGAAATTTCCCTTAATAGTTTAGCAAACCAAAAATCGACTAAGCACCTTAGTTCCTTTGCTAAACCGATTGCAAAAATACAATCGCTTGTTCGATAAGACCAAAATAAAGATCAGAATTAACTCTATTTTTCTCATCAGGCTCTAGTTAATGTTATCAATAACTTAGACCTTTCAATTTTAAACAAGACAGGCACTAGGTTAGTTAACTAGCATTTCTCGTTAAGGCATTCGATTAGACTTGAATAACCAAAACCTCCACTTTGATAAGTCTAACTAAGATCTTAACTTAGTTTCTCTTACCCGAAATCGAATTGGACTAAACAATTCATCTCGAAAACCTTTTCTTTTGTTAATGAAAAAGCGGGGGTCTAACAACACCACCCAATAGTTCGCT